>NW_026607664.1:0-128273 GCF_029499605.1 Hyla sarda
TAATGCATACCCCATCAGTGCAGCAATGCTTATTCAATACCGCCAGCAGATGGAGACACTGGGGGATAATTTTCTAAGGATTTATACTGATTTTTCCTGTCTGAATTTGTCGCACAGAAAGTTGCAGGCCAAATATGTGTGACATTTCTGCGACTTTAGCTTCTAGAGCATTTTTACAACATTATACATAGGTGCTGAATACATAAAAAGCGACTGTTCAGCGACAGACAAGTCGCATCGGCTGAAAGTAGGCCAGAATGTCAGTCCATGTTGGAGCAGGTTTAGATACAGTCTAAAGTATAGATCTCAAAGTCTGTGCACAGAATTTAGCAAGGGCCTCGCACCTTCTGATGCATCAGGTAGGTGCACAATAGCATAGCCTAACCCTCTGTACTTTGGTCTATATTGATGCGGGACATAGACAGCCAGCTGATGACCAATCCATTAGTGCAATGGATGGCTGGAAGCATTTGTCTTTGCCTTTGCAATACCACAGAAGCAATGCATGGTCAATGTACAGCAATGACACACCTGTGTGAACAGCCAGGAGACCCCCCCCCCCCCCCCATGTTATGTTACATAGTTACATAGTTAGTACGGTCGAAAAAAGACATATGTCCATCAAGTTCAACCAGGGAATTAAGGGGTAGGGGTGTGGCGCGATATTGGGGAAGGGATGAGATTTTATATTTCTTCATAAGCATTAATCTTATTTTGTCAATTAGGAACATTCAGCACCCACCCGCTATCAAGGCAGCTGCCTATCATGTCATGCCCTACCTGCACAGGTGTGCTGGCTACTCAAATGATCCAATTAAGGAGGCCATTTAGTCAGCAGCAGCAGAAGTCCTGTGCCTGGACGCTCCAACAGCGGCCAGACACAAGCAGAAGCAGAAGCAGCAGAAGCAGCAGCAGCACCACCTTTTGTTTTTTGGCTGCAGCAGCAGCAAGGCCCACAGGGCTGGCTAGCTGGCTAGCCAGCAAGCAGGTAGCAATGAAAGTAGGAATCTTTCTTTTTAACCCTGTAAGGGGGTGGTGCACTGTACCCGAAGATACTGCCATATCGGGTCAATGCATAGGGCGACGGAAGCAAGCTTCGAAATCGGCCCCCGTTCTCAAAAATCCATTTAATATATGGTCCCCAGATAGGGGACGTATCAGATATTAAACTGATAAGAACAGATACTACACTTGATCTTAGCCAAAAGGCCGAGAAGCGATAACCGTGAAAGGGGCGGGCCCAACAAGGTGCCCTTCATGGGCACTATCACTGCTTGCTGTCAGGGAGGCTGCCAGACAATTTTCCATGCACACTCTGGGCTGGGGGGCAGTCAACCACCAGTACACACAGCAGAACCTAAACCCATACCATTATTGCTAAGCAGCAAGACAGGGGCCCATTGCACTCCCACGGGGCCTTTTTAAATGCAATCCATAACCCGGATTTGCCAGGAACCCTTCTTACTCCTCCTACTTGCATGTGACACTGGGCTTAGGATCTGCATAGGAAACACACACACAAGCACACACCTACCTTTGTTGCCTGCAGATGCCTCCTTGGCTGTCCCCAAACGGTATCAAACCAACACCCACGGGAAGCTGTAAGCATAGAGGACATGCCTGCACCCCATTGGACTTACCTGTGTGGGTTAAATCCGGGTTATTTGACAACCTATGGCGGTGATGGTTCTGCTCAGGCAGAGCAGTGCTGATGCTCCTCATAAAGCTGTCGCTGCTGTGAAGGTTCTAGGTGACATCACAAATCCCTATGGTTACATACACAACAAAGCTGGGTTGTTGTTGTTTACACTCTGCAAGGCCTGTGGAAGTGAGTGACATCATAGCACTGTAGTTCTGAGGGTTCTAGATGGATGCAACAATCTCCTGTTGCTTCTATGAAGGCCATAATAGACGACATCACCAAACAGCTCCATAGTCACATACACAGCAAAGGAGAGATGTTGTTTACACCTAGTGATGTCAGTGGTATTGAGTGACATCACAGCACAGTGCTAAGGCTCCTGGGCCTGGACACAGCAGCGGCTGCAATATCTCAACGGAGAATACGTTTATATATATGTGTGTGTGTGCGCGTATATATATATATATATATATATATATATATATATATATATATATATATTCTCCGCCGAAATCACTTTTAAACCCATTTCCACCTTTTTTTCCCTTCTCTTCCTCTTACTTTTTTTTCACGTTTTTTTACGTTTTTCTCCTTTTCGCCTCTTTTCTGGGCGTATTATTCTTCTTTTTCTTCTTTTTTTTCGTCTAATGCATACCCCATCAGTGCAGCAATGCTTATTCAATACCGCCAGCAGATGGAGACACTGGGGGATAATTTTCTAAGGATTTATACTGATTTTTCCTGTCTGAATTTGTCGCACAGAAAGTTGCAGGCCAAATATGTGTGACATTTCTGCGACTTTAGCTTCTAGAGCATTTTTACAACATTATACATAGGTGCTGAATACATAAAAAGCGACTGTTCAGCGACAGACAAGTCGCATCGGCTGAAAGTAGGCCAGAATGTCAGTCCATGTTGGAGCAGGTTTAGATACAGTCTAAAGTATAGATCTCAAAGTCTGTGCACAGAATTTAGCAAGGGCCTCGCACCTTCTGATGCATCAGGTAGGTGCACAATAGCATAGCCTAACCCTCTGTACTTTGGTCTATATTGATGCGGGACATAGACAGCCAGCTGATGACCAATCCATTAGTGCAATGGATGGCTGGAAGCATTTGTCTTTGCCTTTGCAATACCACAGAAGCAATGCATGGTCAATGTACAGCAATGACACACCTGTGTGAACAGCCAGGAGACCCCCCCCCCCCCCCATGTTATGTTACATAGTTACATAGTTAGTACGGTCGAAAAAAGACATATGTCCATCAAGTTCAACCAGGGAATTAAGGGGTAGGGGTGTGGCGCGATATTGGGGAAGGGATGAGATTTTATATTTCTTCATAAGCATTAATCTTATTTTGTCAATTAGGAACATTCAGCACCCACCCGCTATCAAGGCAGCTGCCTATCATGTCATGCCCTACCTGCACAGGTGTGCTGGCTACTCAAATGATCCAATTAAGGAGGCCATTTAGTCAGCAGCAGCAGAAGTCCTGTGCCTGGACGCTCCAACAGCGGCCAGACACAAGCAGAAGCAGAAGCAGCAGAAGCAGCAGCAGCACCACCTTTTGTTTTTTGGCTGCAGCAGCAGCAAGGCCCACAGGGCTGGCTAGCTGGCTAGCCAGCAAGCAGGTAGCAATGAAAGTAGGAATCTTTCTTTTTAACCCTGTAAGGGGGTGGTGCACTGTACCCGAAGATACTGCCATATCGGGTCAATGCATAGGGCGACGGAAGCAAGCTTCGAAATCGGCCCCCGTTCTCAAAAATCCATTTAATATATGGTCCCCAGATAGGGGACGTATCAGATATTAAACTGATAAGAACAGATACTACACTTGATCTTAGCCAAAAGGCCGAGAAGCGATAACCGTGAAAGGGGCGGGCCCAACAAGGTGCCCTTCATGGGCACTATCACTGCTTGCTGTCAGGGAGGCTGCCAGACAATTTTCCATGCACACTCTGGGCTGGGGGGCAGTCAACCACCAGTACACACAGCAGAACCTAAACCCATACCATTATTGCTAAGCAGCAAGACAGGGGCCCATTGCACTCCCACGGGGCCTTTTTAAATGCAATCCATAACCCGGATTTGCCAGGAACCCTTCTTACTCCTCCTACTTGCATGTGACACTGGGCTTAGGATCTGCATAGGAAACACACACACAAGCACACACCTACCTTTGTTGCCTGCAGATGCCTCCTTGGCTGTCCCCAAACGGTATCAAACCAACACCCACGGGAAGCTGTAAGCATAGAGGACATGCCTGCACCCCATTGGACTTACCTGTGTGGGTTAAATCCGGGTTATTTGACAACCTATGGCGGTGATGGTTCTGCTCAGGCAGAGCAGTGCTGATGCTCCTCATAAAGCTGTCGCTGCTGTGAAGGTTCTAGGTGACATCACAAATCCCTATGGTTACATACACAACAAAGCTGGGTTGTTGTTGTTTACACTCTGCAAGGCCTGTGGAAGTGAGTGACATCATAGCACTGTAGTTCTGAGGGTTCTAGATGGATGCAACAATCTCCTGTTGCTTCTATGAAGGCCATAATAGACGACATCACCAAACAGCTCCATAGTCACATACACAGCAAAGGAGAGATGTTGTTTACACCTAGTGATGTCAGTGGTATTGAGTGACATCACAGCACAGTGCTAAGGCTCCTGGGCCTGGACACAGCAGCGGCTGCAATATCTCAACGGAGAATACGTTTATATATATGTGTGTGTGTGCGCGTATATATATATATATATATATATATATATATATATATATATATATCTCCGCCGAAATCACTTTTAAACCCATTTCCACCTTTTTTTCCCTTCTCTTCCTCTTACTTTTTTTTCACGTTTTTTTACGTTTTTCTCCTTTTCGCCTCTTTTCTGGGCGTATTATTCTTCTTTTTCTTCTTTTTTTTCGTCTAATGCATACCCCATCAGTGCAGCAATGCTTATTCAATACCGCCAGCAGATGGAGACACTGGGGGATAATTTTCTAAGGATTTATACTGATTTTTCCTGTCTGAATTTGTCGCACAGAAAGTTGCAGGCCAAATATGTGTGACATTTCTGCGACTTTAGCTTCTAGAGCATTTTTACAACATTATACATAGGTGCTGAATACATAAAAAGCGACTGTTCAGCGACAGACAAGTCGCATCGGCTGAAAGTAGGCCAGAATGTCAGTCCATGTTGGAGCAGGTTTAGATACAGTCTAAAGTATAGATCTCAAAGTCTGTGCACAGAATTTAGCAAGGGCCTCGCACCTTCTGATGCATCAGGTAGGTGCACAATAGCATAGCCTAACCCTCTGTACTTTGGTCTATATTGATGCGGGACATAGACAGCCAGCTGATGACCAATCCATTAGTGCAATGGATGGCTGGAAGCATTTGTCTTTGCCTTTGCAATACCACAGAAGCAATGCATGGTCAATGTACAGCAATGACACACCTGTGTGAACAGCCAGGAGACCCCCCCCCCCCCCCCATGTTATGTTACATAGTTACATAGTTAGTACGGTCGAAAAAAGACATATGTCCATCAAGTTCAACCAGGGAATTAAGGGGTAGGGGTGTGGCGCGATATTGGGGAAGGGATGAGATTTTATATTTCTTCATAAGCATTAATCTTATTTTGTCAATTAGGAACATTCAGCACCCACCCGCTATCAAGGCAGCTGCCTATCATGTCATGCCCTACCTGCACAGGTGTGCTGGCTACTCAAATGATCCAATTAAGGAGGCCATTTAGTCAGCAGCAGCAGAAGTCCTGTGCCTGGACGCTCCAACAGCGGCCAGACACAAGCAGAAGCAGAAGCAGCAGAAGCAGCAGCAGCACCACCTTTTGTTTTTTGGCTGCAGCAGCAGCAAGGCCCACAGGGCTGGCTAGCTGGCTAGCCAGCAAGCAGGTAGCAATGAAAGTAGGAATCTTTCTTTTTAACCCTGTA
Source organism: Hyla sarda (assembly GCF_029499605.1). Taxonomy (NCBI): domain Eukaryota; kingdom Metazoa; phylum Chordata; class Amphibia; order Anura; family Hylidae; genus Hyla; species Hyla sarda. The sequence goes on from NW_026607664.1 coordinate 5,596, forward strand.
AGGGGGTGGTGCACTGTACCCGAAGATACTGCCATATCGGGTCAATGCATAGGGCGACGGAAGCAAGCTTCGAAATCGGCCCCCGTTCTCAAAAATCCATTTAATATATGGTCCCCAGATAGGGGACGTATCAGATATTAAACTGATAAGAACAGATACTACACTTGATCTTAGCCAAAAGGCCGAGAAGCGATAACCGTGAAAGGGGCGGGCCCAACAAGGTGCCCTTCATGGGCACTATCACTGCTTGCTGTCAGGGAGGCTGCCAGACAATTTTCCATGCACACTCTGGGCTGGGGGGCAGTCAACCACCAGTACACACAGCAGAACCTAAACCCATACCATTATTGCTAAGCAGCAAGACAGGGGCCCATTGCACTCCCACGGGGCCTTTTTAAATGCAATCCATAACCCGGATTTGCCAGGAACCCTTCTTACTCCTCCTACTTGCATGTGACACTGGGCTTAGGATCTGCATAGGAAACACACACACAAGCACACACCTACCTTTGTTGCCTGCAGATGCCTCCTTGGCTGTCCCCAAACGGTATCAAACCAACACCCACGGGAAGCTGTAAGCATAGAGGACATGCCTGCACCCCATTGGACTTACCTGTGTGGGTTAAATCCGGGTTATTTGACAACCTATGGCGGTCATGGTTCTGCTCAGGCAGAGCAGTGCTGATGCTCCTCATAAAGCTGTCGCTGCTGTGAAGGTTCTAGGTGACATCACAAATCCCTATGGTTACATACACAACAAAGCTGGGTTGTTGTTGTTTACACTCTGCAAGGCCTGTGGAAGTGAGTGACATCATAGCACTGTAGTTCTGAGGGTTCTAGATGGATGCAACAATCTCCTGTTGCTTCTATGAAGGCCATAATAGACGACATCACCAAACAGCTCCATAGTCACATACACAGCAAAGGAGAGATGTTGTTTACACCTAGTGATGTCAGTGGTATTGAGTGACATCACAGCACAGTGCTAAGGCTCCTGGGCCTGGACACAGCAGCGGCTGCAATATCTCAACGGAGAATACGTTTATATATATGTGTGTGTGTGCGCGTATATATATATATATATATATATATATATATATATATATATTTCTCCGCCGAAATCACTTTTAAACCCATTTCCACCTTTTTTTCCCTTCTCTTCCTCTTACTTTTTTTTCACGTTTTTTTACGTTTTTCTCCTTTTCGCCTCTTTTCTGGGCGTATTATTCTTCTTTTTCTTCTTTTTTTTCGTCTAATGCATACCCCATCAGTGCAGCAATGCTTATTCAATACCGCCAGCAGATGGAGACACTGGGGGATAATTTTCTAAGGATTTATACTGATTTTTCCTGTCTGAATTTGTCGCACAGAAAGTTGCAGGCCAAATATGTGTGACATTTCTGCGACTTTAGCTTCTAGAGCATTTTTACAACATTATACATAGGTGCTGAATACATAAAAAGCGACTGTTCAGCGACAGACAAGTCGCATCGGCTGAAAGTAGGCCAGAATGTCAGTCCATGTTGGAGCAGGTTTAGATACAGTCTAAAGTATAGATCTCAAAGTCTGTGCACAGAATTTAGCAAGGGCCTCGCACCTTCTGATGCATCAGGTAGGTGCACAATAGCATAGCCTAACCCTCTGTACTTTGGTCTATATTGATGCGGGACATAGACAGCCAGCTGATGACCAATCCATTAGTGCAATGGATGGCTGGAAGCATTTGTCTTTGCCTTTGCAATACCACAGAAGCAATGCATGGTCAATGTACAGCAATGACACACCTGTGTGAACAGCCAGGAGACCCCCCCCCCCCCCCATGTTATGTTACATAGTTACATAGTTAGTACGGTCGAAAAAAGACATATGTCCATCAAGTTCAACCAGGGAATTAAGGGGTAGGGGTGTGGCGCGATATTGGGGAAGGGATGAGATTTTATATTTCTTCATAAGCATTAATCTTATTTTGTCAATTAGGAACATTCAGCACCCACCCGCTATCAAGGCAGCTGCCTATCATGTCATGCCCTACCTGCACAGGTGTGCTGGCTACTCAAATGATCCAATTAAGGAGGCCATTTAGTCAGCAGCAGCAGAAGTCCTGTGCCTGGACGCTCCAACAGCGGCCAGACACAAGCAGAAGCAGAAGCAGCAGAAGCAGCAGCAGCACCACCTTTTGTTTTTTGGCTGCAGCAGCAGCAAGGCCCACAGGGCTGGCTAGCTGGCTAGCCAGCAAGCAGGTAGCAATGAAAGTAGGAATCTTTCTTTTTAACCCTGTAAGGGGGTGGTGCACTGTACCCGAAGATACTGCCATATCGGGTCAATGCATAGGGCGACGGAAGCAAGCTTCGAAATCGGCCCCCGTTCTCAAAAATCCATTTAATATATGGTCCCCAGATAGGGGACGTATCAGATATTAAACTGATAAGAACAGATACTACACTTGATCTTAGCCAAAAGGCCGAGAAGCGATAACCGTGAAAGGGGCGGGCCCAACAAGGTGCCCTTCATGGGCACTATCACTGCTTGCTGTCAGGGAGGCTGCCAGACAATTTTCCATGCACACTCTGGGCTGGGGGGCAGTCAACCACCAGTACACACAGCAGAACCTAAACCCATACCATTATTGCTAAGCAGCAAGACAGGGGCCCATTGCACTCCCACGGGGCCTTTTTAAATGCAATCCATAACCCGGATTTGCCAGGAACCCTTCTTACTCCTCCTACTTGCATGTGACACTGGGCTTAGGATCTGCATAGGAAACACACACACAAGCACACACCTACCTTTGTTGCCTGCAGATGCCTCCTTGGCTGTCCCCAAACGGTATCAAACCAACACCCACGGGAAGCTGTAAGCATAGAGGACATGCCTGCACCCCATTGGACTTACCTGTGTGGGTTAAATCCGGGTTATTTGACAACCTATGGCGGTCATGGTTCTGCTCAGGCAGAGCAGTGCTGATGCTCCTCATAAAGCTGTCGCTGCTGTGAAGGTTCTAGGTGACATCACAAATCCCTATGGTTACATACACAACAAAGCTGGGTTGTTGTTGTTTACACTCTGCAAGGCCTGTGGAAGTGAGTGACATCATAGCACTGTAGTTCTGAGGGTTCTAGATGGATGCAACAATCTCCTGTTGCTTCTATGAAGGCCATAATAGACGACATCACCAAACAGCTCCATAGTCACATACACAGCAAAGGAGAGATGTTGTTTACACCTAGTGATGTCAGTGGTATTGAGTGACATCACAGCACAGTGCTAAGGCTCCTGGGCCTGGACACAGCAGCGGCTGCAATATCTCAACGGAGAATACGTTTATATATATGTGTGTGTGTGCGCGTATATATATATATATATATATATATATATATATATATATATTTCTCCGCCGAAATCACTTTTAAACCCATTTCCACCTTTTTTTCCCTTCTCTTCCTCTTACTTTTTTTTCACGTTTTTTTACGTTTTTCTCCTTTTCGCCTCTTTTCTGGGCGTATTATTCTTCTTTTTCTTCTTTTTTTTCGTCTAATGCATACCCCATCAGTGCAGCAATGCTTATTCAATACCGCCAGCAGATGGAGACACTGGGGGATAATTTTCTAAGGATTTATACTGATTTTTCCTGTCTGAATTTGTCGCACAGAAAGTTGCAGGCCAAATATGTGTGACATTTCTGCGACTTTAGCTTCTAGAGCATTTTTACAACATTATACATAGGTGCTGAATACATAAAAAGCGACTGTTCAGCGACAGACAAGTCGCATCGGCTGAAAGTAGGCCAGAATGTCAGTCCATGTTGGAGCAGGTTTAGATACAGTCTAAAGTATAGATCTCAAAGTCTGTGCACAGAATTTAGCAAGGGCCTCGCACCTTCTGATGCATCAGGTAGGTGCACAATAGCATAGCCTAACCCTCTGTACTTTGGTCTATATTGATGCGGGACATAGACAGCCAGCTGATGACCAATCCATTAGTGCAATGGATGGCTGGAAGCATTTGTCTTTGCCTTTGCAATACCACAGAAGCAATGCATGGTCAATGTACAGCAATGACACACCTGTGTGAACAGCCAGGAGACCCCCCCCCCCCCCCATGTTATGTTACATAGTTACATAGTTAGTACGGTCGAAAAAAGACATATGTCCATCAAGTTCAACCAGGGAATTAAGGGGTAGGGGTGTGGCGCGATATTGGGGAAGGGATGAGATTTTATATTTCTTCATAAGCATTAATCTTATTTTGTCAATTAGGAACATTCAGCACCCACCCGCTATCAAGGCAGCTGCCTATCATGTCATGCCCTACCTGCACAGGTGTGCTGGCTACTCAAATGATCCAATTAAGGAGGCCATTTAGTCAGCAGCAGCAGAAGTCCTGTGCCTGGACGCTCCAACAGCGGCCAGACACAAGCAGAAGCAGAAGCAGCAGAAGCAGCAGCAGCACCACCTTTTGTTTTTTGGCTGCAGCAGCAGCAAGGCCCACAGGGCTGGCTAGCTGGCTAGCCAGCAAGCAGGTAGCAATGAAAGTAGGAATCTTTCTTTTTAACCCTGTAAGGGGGTGGTGCACTGTACCCGAAGATACTGCCATATCGGGTCAATGCATAGGGCGACGGAAGCAAGCTTCGAAATCGGCCCCCGTTCTCAAAAATCCATTTAATATATGGTCCCCAGATAGGGGACGTATCAGATATTAAACTGATAAGAACAGATACTACACTTGATCTTAGCCAAAAGGCCGAGAAGCGATAACCGTGAAAGGGGCGGGCCCAACAAGGTGCCCTTCATGGGCACTATCACTGCTTGCTGTCAGGGAGGCTGCCAGACAATTTTCCATGCACACTCTGGGCTGGGGGGCAGTCAACCACCAGTACACACAGCAGAACCTAAACCCATACCATTATTGCTAAGCAGCAAGACAGGGGCCCATTGCACTCCCACGGGGCCTTTTTAAATGCAATCCATAACCCGGATTTGCCAGGAACCCTTCTTACTCCTCCTACTTGCATGTGACACTGGGCTTAGGATCTGCATAGGAAACACACACACAAGCACACACCTACCTTTGTTGCCTGCAGATGCCTCCTTGGCTGTCCCCAAACGGTATCAAACCAACACCCACGGGAAGCTGTAAGCATAGAGGACATGCCTGCACCCCATTGGACTTACCTGTGTGGGTTAAATCCGGGTTATTTGACAACCTATGGCGGTCATGGTTCTGCTCAGGCAGAGCAGTGCTGATGCTCCTCATAAAGCTGTCGCTGCTGTGAAGGTTCTAGGTGACATCACAAATCCCTATGGTTACATACACAACAAAGCTGGGTTGTTGTTGTTTACACTCTGCAAGGCCTGTGGAAGTGAGTGACATCATAGCACTGTAGTTCTGAGGGTTCTAGATGGATGCAACAATCTCCTGTTGCTTCTATGAAGGCCATAATAGACGACATCACCAAACAGCTCCATAGTCACATACACAGCAAAGGAGAGATGTTGTTTACACCTAGTGATGTCAGTGGTATTGAGTGACATCACAGCACAGTGCTAAGGCTCCTGGGCCTGGACACAGCAGCGGCTGCAATATCTCAACGGAGAATACGTTTATATATATGTGTGTGTGTGCGCGTATATATATATATATATATATATATATATATATATATATATTCTCCGCCGAAATCACTTTTAAACCCATTTCCACCTTTTTTTCCCTTCTCTTCCTCTTACTTTTTTTTCACGTTTTTTTACGTTTTTCTCCTTTTCGCCTCTTTTCTGGGCGTATTATTCTTCTTTTTCTTCTTTTTTTTCGTCTAATGCATACCCCATCAGTGCAGCAATGCTTATTCAATACCGCCAGCAGATGGAGACACTGGGGGATAATTTTCTAAGGATTTATACTGATTTTTCCTGTCTGAATTTGTCGCACAGAAAGTTGCAGGCCAAATATGTGTGACATTTCTGCGACTTTAGCTTCTAGAGCATTTTTACAACATTATACATAGGTGCTGAATACATAAAAAGCGACTGTTCAGCGACAGACAAGTCGCATCGGCTGAAAGTAGGCCAGAATGTCAGTCCATGTTGGAGCAGGTTTAGATACAGTCTAAAGTATAGATCTCAAAGTCTGTGCACAGAATTTAGCAAGGGCCTCGCACCTTCTGATGCATCAGGTAGGTGCACAATAGCATAGCCTAACCCTCTGTACTTTGGTCTATATTGATGCGGGACATAGACAGCCAGCTGATGACCAATCCATTAGTGCAATGGATGGCTGGAAGCATTTGTCTTTGCCTTTGCAATACCACAGAAGCAATGCATGGTCAATGTACAGCAATGACACACCTGTGTGAACAGCCAGGAGACCCCCCCCCCCCCCATGTTATGTTACATAGTTACATAGTTAGTACGGTCGAAAAAAGACATATGTCCATCAAGTTCAACCAGGGAATTAAGGGGTAGGGGTGTGGCGCGATATTGGGGAAGGGATGAGATTTTATATTTCTTCATAAGCATTAATCTTATTTTGTCAATTAGGAACATTCAGCACCCACCCGCTATCAAGGCAGCTGCCTATCATGTCATGCCCTACCTGCACAGGTGTGCTGGCTACTCAAATGATCCAATTAAGGAGGCCATTTAGTCAGCAGCAGCAGCAGAAGTCCTGTGCCTGGACGCTCCAACAGCGGCCAGACACAAGCAGAAGCAGAAGCAGCAGAAGCAGCAGCAGCACCACCTTTTGTTTTTTGGCTGCAGCAGCAGCAAGGCCCACAGGGCTGGCTAGCTGGCTAGCCAGCAAGCAGGTAGCAATGAAAGTAGGAATCTTTCTTTTTAACCCTGTAAGGGGGTGGTGCACTGTACCCGAAGATACTGCCATATCGGGTCAATGCATAGGGCGACGGAAGCAAGCTTCGAAATCGGCCCCCGTTCTCAAAAATCCATTTAATATATGGTCCCCAGATAGGGGACGTATCAGATATTAAACTGATAAGAACAGATACTACACTTGATCTTAGCCAAAAGGCCGAGAAGCGATAACCGTGAAAGGGGCGGGCCCAACAAGGTGCCCTTCATGGGCACTATCACTGCTTGCTGTCAGGGAGGCTGCCAGACAATTTTCCATGCACACTCTGGGCTGGGGGGCAGTCAACCACCAGTACACACAGCAGAACCTAAACCCATACCATTATTGCTAAGCAGCAAGACAGGGGCCCATTGCACTCCCACGGGGCCTTTTTAAATGCAATCCATAACCCGGATTTGCCAGGAACCCTTCTTACTCCTCCTACTTGCATGTGACACTGGGCTTAGGATCTGCATAGGAAACACACACACAAGCACACACCTACCTTTGTTGCCTGCAGATGCCTCCTTGGCTGTCCCCAAACGGTATCAAACCAACACCCACGGGAAGCTGTAAGCATAGAGGACATGCCTGCACCCCATTGGACTTACCTGTGTGGGTTAAATCCGGGTTATTTGACAACCTATGGCGGTGATGGTTCTGCTCAGGCAGAGCAGTGCTGATGCTCCTCATAAAGCTGTCGCTGCTGTGAAGGTTCTAGGTGACATCACAAATCCCTATGGTTACATACACAACAAAGCTGGGTTGTTGTTGTTTACACTCTGCAAGGCCTGTGGAAGTGAGTGACATCATAGCACTGTAGTTCTGAGGGTTCTAGATGGATGCAACAATCTCCTGTTGCTTCTATGAAGGCCATAATAGACGACATCACCAAACAGCTCCATAGTCACATACACAGCAAAGGAGAGATGTTGTTTACACCTAGTGATGTCAGTGGTATTGAGTGACATCACAGCACAGTGCTAAGGCTCCTGGGCCTGGACACAGCAGCGGCTGCAATATCTCAACGGAGAATACGTTTATATATATGTGTGTGTGTGCGCGTATATATATATATATATATATATATATATATATATATATATATATATATTTCTCCGCCGAAATCACTTTTAAACCCATTTCCACCTTTTTTTCCCTTCTCTTCCTCTTACTTTTTTTTCACGTTTTTTTACGTTTTTCTCCTTTTCGCCTCTTTTCTGGGCGTATTATTCTTCTTTTTCTTCTTTTTTTTCGTCTAATGCATACCCCATCAGTGCAGCAATGCTTATTCAATACCGCCAGCAGATGGAGACACTGGGGGATAATTTTCTAAGGATTTATACTGATTTTTCCTGTCTGAATTTGTCGCACAGAAAGTTGCAGGCCAAATATGTGTGACATTTCTGCGACTTTAGCTTCTAGAGCATTTTTACAACATTATACATAGGTGCTGAATACATAAAAAGCGACTGTTCAGCGACAGACAAGTCGCATCGGCTGAAAGTAGGCCAGAATGTCAGTCCATGTTGGAGCAGGTTTAGATACAGTCTAAAGTATAGATCTCAAAGTCTGTGCACAGAATTTAGCAAGGGCCTCGCACCTTCTGATGCATCAGGTAGGTGCACAATAGCATAGCCTAACCCTCTGTACTTTGGTCTATATTGATGCGGGACATAGACAGCCAGCTGATGACCAATCCATTAGTGCAATGGATGGCTGGAAGCATTTGTCTTTGCCTTTGCAATACCACAGAAGCAATGCATGGTCAATGTACAGCAATGACACACCTGTGTGAACAGCCAGGAGACCCCCCCATGTTATGTTACATAGTTACATAGTTAGTACGGTCGAAAAAAGACATATGTCCATCAAGTTCAACCAGGGAATTAAGGGGTAGGGGTGTGGCGCGATATTGGGGAAGGGATGAGATTTTATATTTCTTCATAAGCATTAATCTTATTTTGTCAATTAGGAACATTCAGCACCCACCCGCTATCAAGGCAGCTGCCTATCATGTCATGCCCTACCTGCACAGGTGTGCTGGCTACTCAAATGATCCAATTAAGGAGGCCATTTAGTCAGCAGCAGCAGAAGTCCTGTGCCTGGACGCTCCAACAGCGGCCAGACACAAGCAGAAGCAGAAGCAGCAGAAGCAGCAGCAGCACCACCTTTTGTTTTTTGGCTGCAGCAGCAGCAAGGCCCACAGGGCTGGCTAGCTGGCTAGCCAGCAAGCAGGTAGCAATGAAAGTAGGAATCTTTCTTTTTAACCCTGTAAGGGGGTGGTGCACTGTACCCGAAGATACTGCCATATCGGGTCAATGCATAGGGCGACGGAAGCAAGCTTCGAAATCGGCCCCCGTTCTCAAAAATCCATTTAATATATGGTCCCCAGATAGGGGACGTATCAGATATTAAACTGATAAGAACAGATACTACACTTGATCTTAGCCAAAAGGCCGAGAAGCGATAACCGTGAAAGGGGCGGGCCCAACAAGGTGCCCTTCATGGGCACTATCACTGCTTGCTGTCAGGGAGGCTGCCAGACAATTTTCCATGCACACTCTGGGCTGGGGGGCAGTCAACCACCAGTACACACAGCAGAACCTAAACCCATACCATTATTGCTAAGCAGCAAGACAGGGGCCCATTGCACTCCCACGGGGCCTTTTTAAATGCAATCCATAACCCGGATTTGCCAGGAACCCTTCTTACTCCTCCTACTTGCATGTGACACTGGGCTTAGGATCTGCATAGGAAACACACACACAAGCACACACCTACCTTTGTTGCCTGCAGATGCCTCCTTGGCTGTCCCCAAACGGTATCAAACCAACACCCACGGGAAGCTGTAAGCATAGAGGACATGCCTGCACCCCATTGGACTTACCTGTGTGGGTTAAATCCGGGTTATTTGACAACCTATGGCGGTGATGGTTCTGCTCAGGCAGAGCAGTGCTGATGCTCCTCATAAAGCTGTCGCTGCTGTGAAGGTTCTAGGTGACATCACAAATCCCTATGGTTACATACACAACAAAGCTGGGTTGTTGTTGTTTACACTCTGCAAGGCCTGTGGAAGTGAGTGACATCATAGCACTGTAGTTCTGAGGGTTCTAGATGGATGCAACAATCTCCTGTTGCTTCTACGAAGGCCATAATAGACGACATCACCAAACAGCTCCATAGTCACATACACAGCAAAGGAGAGATGTTGTTTACACCTAGTGATGTCAGTGGTATTGAGTGACATCACAGCACAGTGCTAAGGCTCCTGGGCCTGGACACAGCAGCGGCTGCAATATCTCAACGGAGAATACGTTTATATATATGTGTGTGTGTGCGCGTATATATATATATATATATATATATATATATATATATATATATATATATTCTCCGCCGAAATCACTTTTAAACCCATTTCCACCTTTTTTTCCCTTCTCTTCCTCTTACTTTTTTTTCACGTTTTTTTACGTTTTTCTCCTTTTCGCCTCTTTTCTGGGCGTATTATTCTTCTTTTTCTTCTTTTTTTTCGTCTAATGCATACCCCATCAGTGCAGCAATGCTTATTCAATACCGCCAGCAGATGGAGACACTGGGGGATAATTTTCTAAGGATTTATACTGATTTTTCCTGTCTGAATTTGTCGCACAGAAAGTTGCAGGCCAAATATGTGTGACATTTCTGCGACTTTAGCTTCTAGAGCATTTTTACAACATTATACATAGGTGCTGAATACATAAAAAGCGACTGTTCAGCGACAGACAAGTCGCATCGGCTGAAAGTAGGCCAGAATGTCAGTCCATGTTGGAGCAGGTTTAGATACAGTCTAAAGTATAGATCTCAAAGTCTGTGCACAGAATTTAGCAAGGGCCTCGCACCTTCTGATGCATCAGGTAGGTGCACAATAGCATAGCCTAACCCTCTGTACTTTGGTCTATATTGATGCGGGACATAGACAGCCAGCTGATGACCAATCCATTAGTGCAATGGATGGCTGGAAGCATTTGTCTTTGCCTTTGCAATACCACAGAAGCAATGCATGGTCAATGTACAGCAATGACACACCTGTGTGAACAGCCAGGAGACCCCCCCCCCCCCCCCCCATGTTATGTTACATAGTTACATAGTTAGTACGGTCGAAAAAAGACATATGTCCATCAAGTTCAACCAGGGAATTAAGGGGTAGGGGTGTGGCGCGATATTGGGGAAGGGATGAGATTTTATATTTCTTCATAAGCATTAATCTTATTTTGTCAATTAGGAACATTCAGCACCCACCCGCTATCAAGGCAGCTGCCTATCATGTCATGCCCTACCTGCACAGGTGTGCTGGCTACTCAAATGATCCAATTAAGGAGGCCATTTAGTCAGCAGCAGCAGAAGTCCTGTGCCTGGACGCTCCAACAGCGGCCAGACACAAGCAGAAGCAGAAGCAGCAGAAGCAGCAGCAGCACCACCTTTTGTTTTTTGGCTGCAGCAGCAGCAAGGCCCACAGGGCTGGCTAGCTGGCTAGCCAGCAAGCAGGTAGCAATGAAAGTAGGAATCTTTCTTTTTAACCCTGTAAGGGGGTGGTGCACTGTACCCGAAGATACTGCCATATCGGGTCAATGCATAGGGCGACGGAAGCAAGCTTCGAAATCGGCCCCCGTTCTCAAAAATCCATTTAATATATGGTCCCCAGATAGGGGACGTATCAGATATTAAACTGATAAGAACAGATACTACACTTGATCTTAGCCAAAAGGCCGAGAAGCGATAACCGTGAAAGGGGCGGGCCCAACAAGGTGCCCTTCATGGGCACTATCACTGCTTGCTGTCAGGGAGGCTGCCAGACAATTTTCCATGCACACTCTGGGCTGGGGGGCAGTCAACCACCAGTACACACAGCAGAACCTAAACCCATACCATTATTGCTAAGCAGCAAGACAGGGGCCCATTGCACTCCCACGGGGCCTTTTTAAATGCAATCCATAACCCGGATTTGCCAGGAACCCTTCTTACTCCTCCTACTTGCATGTGACACTGGGCTTAGGATCTGCATAGGAAACACACACACAAGCACACACCTACCTTTGTTGCCTGCAGATGCCTCCTTGGCTGTCCCCAAACGGTATCAAACCAACACCCACGGGAAGCTGTAAGCATAGAGGACATGCCTGCACCCCATTGGACTTACCTGTGTGGGTTAAATCCGGGTTATTTGACAACCTATGGCGGTGATGGTTCTGCTCAGGCAGAGCAGTGCTGATGCTCCTCATAAAGCTGTCGCTGCTGTGAAGGTTCTAGGTGACATCACAAATCCCTATGGTTACATACACAACAAAGCTGGGTTGTTGTTGTTTACACTCTGCAAGGCCTGTGGAAGTGAGTGACATCATAGCACTGTAGTTCTGAGGGTTCTAGATGGATGCAACAATCTCCTGTTGCTTCTACGAAGGCCATAATAGACGACATCACCAAACAGCTCCATAGTCACATACACAGCAAAGGAGAGATGTTGTTTACACCTAGTGATGTCAGTGGTATTGAGTGACATCACAGCACAGTGCTAAGGCTCCTGGGCCTGGACACAGCAGCGGCTGCAATATCTCAACGGAGAATACGTTTATATATATGTGTGTGTGTGCGCGTATATATATATATATATATATATATATATATATATATATATATATTTCTCCGCCGAAATCACTTTTAAACCCATTTCCACCTTTTTTTCCCTTCTCTTCCTCTTACTTTTTTTTCACGTTTTTTTACGTTTTTCTCCTTTTCGCCTCTTTTCTGGGCGTATTATTCTTCTTTTTCTTCTTTTTTTTCGTCTAATGCATACCCCATCAGTGCAGCAATGCTTATTCAATACCGCCAGCAGATGGAGACACTGGGGGATAATTTTCTAAGGATTTATACTGATTTTTCCTGTCTGAATTTGTCGCACAGAAAGTTGCAGGCCAAATATGTGTGACATTTCTGCGACTTTAGCTTCTAGAGCATTTTTACAACATTATACATAGGTGCTGAATACATAAAAAGCGACTGTTCAGCGACAGACAAGTCGCATCGGCTGAAAGTAGGCCAGAATGTCAGTCCATGTTGGAGCAGGTTTAGATACAGTCTAAAGTATAGATCTCAAAGTCTGTGCACAGAATTTAGCAAGGGCCTCGCACCTTCTGATGCATCAGGTAGGTGCACAATAGCATAGCCTAACCCTCTGTACTTTGGTCTATATTGATGCGGGACATAGACAGCCAGCTGATGACCAATCCATTAGTGCAATGGATGGCTGGAAGCATTTGTCTTTGCCTTTGCAATACCACAGAAGCAATGCATGGTCAATGTACAGCAATGACACACCTGTGTGAACAGCCAGGAGACCCCCCCCCCCCCCCCATGTTATGTTACATAGTTACATAGTTAGTACGGTCGAAAAAAGACATATGTCCATCAAGTTCAACCAGGGAATTAAGGGGTAGGGGTGTGGCGCGATATTGGGGAAGGGATGAGATTTTATATTTCTTCATAAGCATTAATCTTATTTTGTCAATTAGGAACATTCAGCACCCACCCGCTATCAAGGCAGCTGCCTATCATGTCATGCCCTACCTGCACAGGTGTGCTGGCTACTCAAATGATCCAATTAAGGAGGCCATTTAGTCAGCAGCAGCAGAAGTCCTGTGCCTGGACGCTCCAACAGCGGCCAGACACAAGCAGAAGCAGAAGCAGCAGAAGCAGCAGCAGCACCACCTTTTGTTTTTTGGCTGCAGCAGCAGCAAGGCCCACAGGGCTGGCTAGCTGGCTAGCCAGCAAGCAGGTAGCAATGAAAGTAGGAATCTTTCTTTTTAACCCTGTAAGGGGGTGGTGCACTGTACCCGAAGATACTGCCATATCGGGTCAATGCATAGGGCGACGGAAGCAAGCTTCGAAATCGGCCCCCGTTCTCAAAAATCCATTTAATATATGGTCCCCAGATAGGGGACGTATCAGATATTAAACTGATAAGAACAGATACTACACTTGATCTTAGCCAAAAGGCCGAGAAGCGATAACCGTGAAAGGGGCGGGCCCAACAAGGTGCCCTTCATGGGCACTATCACTGCTTGCTGTCAGGGAGGCTGCCAGACAATTTTCCATGCACACTCTGGGCTGGGGGGCAGTCAACCACCAGTACACACAGCAGAACCTAAACCCATACCATTATTGCTAAGCAGCAAGACAGGGGCCCATTGCACTCCCACGGGGCCTTTTTAAATGCAATCCATAACCCGGATTTGCCAGGAACCCTTCTTACTCCTCCTACTTGCATGTGACACTGGGCTTAGGATCTGCATAGGAAACACACACACAAGCACACACCTACCTTTGTTGCCTGCAGATGCCTCCTTGTCTGTCCCCAAACGGTATCAAACCAACACCCACGGGAAGCTGTAAGCATAGAGGACATGCCTGCACCCCATTGGACTTACCTGTGTGGGTTAAATCCGGGTTATTTGACAACCTATGGCGGTGATGGTTCTGCTCAGGCAGAGCAGTGCTGATGCTCCTCATAAAGCTGTCGCTGCTGTGAAGGTTCTAGGTGACATCACAAATCCCTATGGTTACATACACAACAAAGCTGGGTTGTTGTTGTTTACACTCTGCAAGGCCTGTGGAAGTGAGTGACATCATAGCACTGTAGTTCTGAGGGTTCTAGATGGATGCAACAATCTCCTGTTGCTTCTATGAAGGCCATAATAGACGACATCACCAAACAGCTCCATAGTCACATACACAGCAAAGGAGAGATGTTGTTTACACCTAGTGATGTCAGTGGTATTGAGTGACATCACAGCACAGTGCTAAGGCTCCTGGGCCTGGACACAGCAGCGGCTGCAATATCTCAACGGAGAATACGTTTATATATATGTGTGTGTGTGCGCGTATATATATATATATATATATATATATATATATATATATATATATTTCTCCGCCGAAATCACTTTTAAACCCATTTCCACCTTTTTTTCCCTTCTCTTCCTCTTACTTTTTTTTCACGTTTTTTTACGTTTTTCTCCTTTTCGCCTCTTTTCTGGGCGTATTATTCTTCTTTTTCTTCTTTTTTTTCGTCTAATGCATACCCCATCAGTGCAGCAATGCTTATTCAATACCGCCAGCAGATGGAGACACTGGGGGATAATTTTCTAAGGATTTATACTGATTTTTCCTGTCTGAATTTGTCGCACAGAAAGTTGCAGGCCAAATATGTGTGACATTTCTGCGACTTTAGCTTCTAGAGCATTTTTACAACATTATACATAGGTGCTGAATACATAAAAAGCGACTGTTCAGCGACAGACAAGTCGCATCGGCTGAAAGTAGGCCAGAATGTCAGTCCATGTTGGAGCAGGTTTAGATACAGTCTAAAGTATAGATCTCAAAGTCTGTGCACAGAATTTAGCAAGGGCCTCGCACCTTCTGATGCATCAGGTAGGTGCACAATAGCATAGCCTAACCCTCTGTACTTTGGTCTATATTGATGCGGGACATAGACAGCCAGCTGATGACCAATCCATTAGTGCAATGGATGGCTGGAAGCATTTGTCTTTGCCTTTGCAATACCACAGAAGCAATGCATGGTCAATGTACAGCAATGACACACCTGTGTGAACAGCCAGGAGACCCCCCCCCCCCCCCCCCCATGTTATGTTACATAGTTACATAGTTAGTACGGTCGAAAAAAGACATATGTCCATCAAGTTCAACCAGGGAATTAAGGGGTAGGGGTGTGGCGCGATATTGGGGAAGGGATGAGATTTTATATTTCTTCATAAGCATTAATCTTATTTTGTCAATTAGGAACATTCAGCACCCACCCGCTATCAAGGCAGCTGCCTATCATGTCATGCCCTACCTGCACAGGTGTGCTGGCTACTCAAATGATCCAATTAAGGAGGCCATTTAGTCAGCAGCAGCAGAAGTCCTGTGCCTGGACGCTCCAACAGCGGCCAGACACAAGCAGAAGCAGCAGAAGCAGCAGCAGCAGCACCACCTTTTGTTTTTTGGCTGCAGCAGCAAGGCCCACAGGGCTGGCTAGCTGGCTAGCCAGCAAGCAGGTAGCAATGAAAGTAGGAATCTTTCTTTTTAACCCTGTAAGGGGGTGGTGCACTGTACCCGAAGATACTGCCATATCGGGTCAATGCATAGGGCGACGGAAGCAAGCTTCGAAATCGGCCCCCGTTCTCAAAAATCCATTTAATATATGGTCCCCAGATAGGGGACGTATCAGATATTAAACTGATAAGAACAGATACTACACTTGATCTTAGCCAAAAGGCCGAGAAGCGATAACCGTGAAAGGGGCGGGCCCAACAAGGTCCCCTTCATGGGCACTATCACTGCTTGCTGTCAGGGAGGCTGCCAGACAATTTTCCATGCACACTCTGGGCTGGGGGGCAGTCAACCACCAGTACACACAGCAGAACCTAAACCCATACCATTATTGCTAAGCAGCAAGACAGGGGCCCATTGCACTCCCACGGGGCCTTTTTAAATGCAATCCATAACCCGGATTTGCCAGGAACCCTTCTTACTCCTCCTACTTGCATGTGACACTGGGCTTAGGATCTGCATAGGAAACACACACACAAGCACACACCTACCTTTGTTGCCTGCAGATGCCTCCTTGGCTGTCCCCAAACGGTATCAAACCAACACCCACGGGAAGCTGTAAGCATAGAGGACATGCCTGCACCCCATTGGACTTACCTGTGTGGGTTAAATCCGGGTTATTTGACAACCTATGGCGGTGATGGTTCTGCTCAGGCAGAGCAGTGCTGATGCTCCTCATAAAGCTGTCGCTGCTGTGAAGGTTCTAGGTGACATCACAAATCCCTATGGTTACATACACAACAAAGCTGGGTTGTTGTTGTTTACACTCTGCAAGGCCTGTGGAAGTGAGTGACATCATAGCACTGTAGTTCTGAGGGTTCTAGATGGATGCAACAATCTCCTGTTGCTTCTATGAAGGCCATAATAGACGACATCACCAAACAGCTCCATAGTCACATACACAGCAAAGGAGAGATGTTGTTTACACCTAGTGATGTCAGTGGTATTGAGTGACATCACAGCACAGTGCTAAGGCTCCTGGGCCTGGACACAGCAGCGGCTGCAATATCTCAACGGAGAATACGTTTATATATATGTGTGTGTGTGCGCGTATATATATATATATATATATATATATATATATATATATATATTTCTCCGCCGAAATCACTTTTAAACCCATTTCCACCTTTTTTTCCCTTCTCTTCCTCTTACTTTTTTTTCACGTTTTTTTACGTTTTTCTCCTTTTCGCCTCTTTTCTGGGCGTATTATTCTTCTTTTTCTTCTTTTTTTTCGTCTAATGCATACCCCATCAGTGCAGCAATGCTTATTCAATACCGCCAGCAGATGGAGACACTGGGGGATAATTTTCTAAGGATTTATACTGATTTTTCCTGTCTGAATTTGTCGCACAGAAAGTTGCAGGCCAAATATGTGTGACATTTCTGCGACTTTAGCTTCTAGAGCATTTTTACAACATTATACATAGGTGCTGAATACATAAAAAGCGACTGTTCAGCGACAGACAAGTCGCAGCGGCTGAAAGTAGGCCAGAATGTCAGTCCATGTTGGAGCAGGTTTAGATACAGTCTAAAGTATAGATCTCAAAGTCTGTGCACAGAATTTAGCAAGGGCCTCGCACCTTCTGATGCATCAGGTAGGTGCACAATAGCATAGCCTAACCCTCTGTACTTTGGTCTATATTGATGCGGGACATAGACAGCCAGCTGATGACCAATCCATTAGTGCAATGGATGGCTGGAAGCATTTGTCTTTGCCTTTGCAATACCACAGAAGCAATGCATGGTCAATGTACAGCAATGACACACCTGTGTGAACAGCCAGGAGACCCCCCCCCCCCCCCCATGTTATGTTACATAGTTACATAGTTAGTACGGTCGAAAAAAGACATATGTCCATCAAGTTCAACCAGGGAATTAAGGGGTAGGGGTGTGGCGCGATATTGGGGAAGGGATGAGATTTTATATTTCTTCATAAGCATTAATCTTATTTTGTCAATTAGGAACATTCAGCACCCACCCGCTATCAAGGCAGCTGCCTATCATGTCATGCCCTACCTGCACAGGTGTGCTGGCTACTCAAATGATCCAATTAAGGAGGCCATTTAGTCAGCAGCAGCAGAAGTCCTGTGCCTGGACGCTCCAACAGCGGCCAGACACAAGCAGAAGCAGCAGAAGCAGCAGCAGCAGCACCACCTTTTGTTTTTTGGCTGCAGCAGCAAGGCCCACAGGGCTGGCTAGCTGGCTAGCCAGCAAGCAGGTAGCAATGAAAGTAGGAATCTTTCTTTTTAACCCTGTAAGGGGGTGGTGCACTGTACCCGAAGATACTGCCATATCGGGTCAATGCATAGGGCGACGGAAGCAAGCTTCGAAATCGGCCCCCGTTCTCAAAAATCCATTTAATATATGGTCCCCAGATAGGGGACGTATCAGATATTAAACTGATAAGAACAGATACTACACTTGATCTTAGCCAAAAGGCCGAGAAGCGATAACCGTGAAAGGGGCGGGCCCAACAAGGTCCCCTTCATGGGCACTATCACTGCTTGCTGTCAGGGAGGCTGCCAGACAATTTTCCATGCACACTCTGGGCTGGGGGGCAGTCAACCACCAGTACACACAGCAGAACCTAAACCCATACCATTATTGCTAAGCAGCAAGACAGGGGCCCATTGCACTCCCACGGGGCCTTTTTAAATGCAATCCATAACCCGGATTTGCCAGGAACCCTTCTTACTCCTCCTACTTGCATGTGACACTGGGCTTAGGATCTGCATAGGAAACACACACACAAGCACACACCTACCTTTGTTGCCTGCAGATGCCTCCTTGGCTGTCCCCAAACGGTATCAAACCAACACCCACGGGAAGCTGTAAGCATAGAGGACATGCCTGCACCCCATTGGACTTACCTGTGTGGGTTAAATCCGGGTTATTTGACAACCTATGGCGGTGATGGTTCTGCTCAGGCAGAGCAGTGCTGATGCTCCTCATAAAGCTGTCGCTGCTGTGAAGGTTCTAGGTGACATCACAAATCCCTATGGTTACATACACAACAAAGCTGGGTTGTTGTTGTTTACACTCTGCAAGGCCTGTGGAAGTGAGTGACATCATAGCACTGTAGTTCTGAGGGTTCTAGATGGATGCAACAATCTCCTGTTGCTTCTATGAAGGCCATAATAGACGACATCACCAAACAGCTCCATAGTCACATACACAGCAAAGGAGAGATGTTGTTTACACCTAGTGATGTCAGTGGTATTGAGTGACATCACAGCACAGTGCTAAGGCTCCTGGGCCTGGACACAGCAGCGGCTGCAATATCTCAACGGAGAATACGTTTATATATATGTGTGTGTGTGCGCGTATATATATATATATATATATATATATATATATATATATATATATATATTTCTCCGCCGAAATCACTTTTAAACCCATTTCCACCTTTTTTTCCCTTCTCTTCCTCTTACTTTTTTTTCACGTTTTTTTACGTTTTTCTCCTTTTCGCCTCTTTTCTGGGCGTATTATTCTTCTTTTTCTTCTTTTTTTTCGTCTAATGCATACCCCATCAGTGCAGCAATGCTTATTCAATACCGCCAGCAGATGGAGACACTGGGGGATAATTTTCTAAGGATTTATACTGATTTTTCCTGTCTGAATTTGTCGCACAGAAAGTTGCAGGCCAAATATGTGTGACATTTCTGCGACTTTAGCTTCTAGAGCATTTTTACAACATTATACATAGGTGCTGAATACATAAAAAGCGACTGTTCAGCGACAGACAAGTCGCATCGGCTGAAAGTAGGCCAGAATGTCAGTCCATGTTGGAGCAGGTTTAGATACAGTCTAAAGTATAGATCTCAAAGTCTGTGCACAGAATTTAGCAAGGGCCTCGCACCTTCTGATGCATCAGGTAGGTGCACAATAGCATAGCCTAACCCTCTGTACTTTGGTCTATATTGATGCGGGACATAGACAGCCAGCTGATGACCAATCCATTAGTGCAATGGATGGCTGGAAGCATTTGTCTTTGCCTTTGCAATACCACAGAAGCAATGCATGGTCAATGTACAGCAATGACACACCTGTGTGAACAGCCAGGAGACCCCCCCCCCCCCATGTTATGTTACATAGTTACATAGTTAGTACGGTCGAAAAAAGACATATGTCCATCAAGTTCAACCAGGGAATTAAGGGGTAGGGGTGTGGCGCGATATTGGGGAAGGGATGAGATTTTATATTTCTTCATAAGCATTAATCTTATTTTGTCAATTAGGAACATTCAGCACCCACCCGCTATCAAGGCAGCTGCCTATCATGTCATGCCCTACCTGCACAGGTGTGCTGGCTACTCAAATGATCCAATTAAGGAGGCCATTTAGTCAGCAGCAGCAGAAGTCCTGTGCCTGGACGCTCCAACAGCGGCCAGACACAAGCAGAAGCAGCAGAAGCAGCAGCAGCAGCACCACCTTTTGTTTTTTGGCTGCAGCAGCAAGGCCCACAGGGCTGGCTAGCTGGCTAGCCAGCAAGCAGGTAGCAATGAAAGTAGGAATCTTTCTTTTTAACCCTGTAAGGGGGTGGTGCACTGTACCCGAAGATACTGCCATATCGGGTCAATGCATAGGGCGACGGAAGCAAGCTTCGAAATCGGCCCCCGTTCTCAAAAATCCATTTAATATATGGTCCCCAGATAGGGGACGTATCAGATATTAAACTGATAAGAACAGATACTACACTTGATCTTAGCCAAAAGGCCGAGAAGCGATAACCGTGAAAGGGGCGGGCCCAACAAGGTCCCCTTCATGGGCACTATCACTGCTTGCTGTCAGGGAGGCTGCCAGACAATTTTCCATGCACACTCTGGGCTGGGGGGCAGTCAACCACCAGTACACACAGCAGAACCTAAACCCATACCATTATTGCTAAGCAGCAAGACAGGGGCCCATTGCACTCCCACGGGGCCTTTTTAAATGCAATCCATAACCCGGATTTGCCAGGAACCCTTCTTACTCCTCCTACTTGCATGTGACACTGGGCTTAGGATCTGCATAGGAAACACACACACAAGCACACACCTACCTTTGTTGCCTGCAGATGCCTCCTTGGCTGTCCCCAAACGGTATCAAACCAACACCCACGGGAAGCTGTAAGCATAGAGGACATGCCTGCACCCCATTGGACTTACCTGTGTGGGTTAAATCCGGGTTATTTGACAACCTATGGCGGTGATGGTTCTGCTCAGGCAGAGCAGTGCTGATGCTCCTCATAAAGCTGTCGCTGCTGTGAAGGTTCTAGGTGACATCACAAATCCCTATGGTTACATACACAACAAAGCTGGGTTGTTGTTGTTTACACTCTGCAAGGCCTGTGGAAGTGAGTGACATCATAGCACTGTAGTTCTGAGGGTTCTAGATGGATGCAACAATCTCCTGTTGCTTCTATGAAGGCCATAATAGACGACATCACCAAACAGCTCCATAGTCACATACACAGCAAAGGAGAGATGTTGTTTACACCTAGTGATGTCAGTGGTATTGAGTGACATCACAGCACAGTGCTAAGGCTCCTGGGCCTGGACACAGCAGCGGCTGCAATATCTCAACGGAGAATACGTTTATATATATGTGTGTGTGTGCGCGTATATATATATATATATATATATATATATATATATATATATATATATATTTCTCCGCCGAAATCACTTTTAAACCCATTTCCACCTTTTTTTCCCTTCTCTTCCTCTTACTTTTTTTTCACGTTTTTTTACGTTTTTCTCCTTTTCGCCTCTTTTCTGGGCGTATTATTCTTCTTTTTCTTCTTTTTTTTCGTCTAATGCATACCCCATCAGTGCAGCAATGCTTATTCAATACCGCCAGCAGATGGAGACACTGGGGGATAATTTTCTAAGGATTTATACTGATTTTTCCTGTCTGAATTTGTCGCACAGAAAGTTGCAGGCCAAATATGTGTGACATTTCTGCGACTTTAGCTTCTAGAGCATTTTTACAACATTATACATAGGTGCTGAATACATAAAAAGCGACTGTTCAGCGACAGACAAGTCGCATCGGCTGAAAGTAGGCCAGAATGTCAGTCCATGTTGGAGCAGGTTTAGATACAGTCTAAAGTATAGATCTCAAAGTCTGTGCACAGAATTTAGCAAGGGCCTCGCACCTTCTGATGCATCAGGTAGGTGCACAATAGCATAGCCTAACCCTCTGTACTTTGGTCTATATTGATGCGGGACATAGACAGCCAGCTGATGACCAATCCATTAGTGCAATGGATGGCTGGAAGCATTTGTCTTTGCCTTTGCAATACCACAGAAGCAATGCATGGTCAATGTACAGCAATGACACACCTGTGTGAACAGCCAGGAGACCCCCCCCCCCCCCCCCATGTTATGTTACATAGTTACATAGTTAGTACGGTCGAAAAAAGACATATGTCCATCAAGTTCAACCAGGGAATTAAGGGGTAGGGGTGTGGCGCGATATTGGGGAAGGGATGAGATTTTATATTTCTTCATAAGCATTAATCTTATTTTGTCAATTAGGAACATTCAGCACCCACCCGCTATCAAGGCAGCTGCCTATCATGTCATGCCCTACCTGCACAGGTGTGCTGGCTACTCAAATGATCCAATTAAGGAGGCCATTTAGTCAGCAGCAGCAGAAGTCCTGTGCCTGGACGCTCCAACAGCGGCCAGACACAAGCAGAAGCAGCAGAAGCAGCAGCAGCAGCACCACCTTTTGTTTTTTGGCTGCAGCAGCAAGGCCCACAGGGCTGGCTAGCTGGCTAGCCAGCAAGCAGGTAGCAATGAAAGTAGGAATCTTTCTTTTTAACCCTGTAAGGGGGTGGTGCACTGTACCCGAAGATACTGCCATATCGGGTCAATGCATAGGGCGACGGAAGCAAGCTTCGAAATCGGCCCCCGTTCTCAAAAATCCATTTAATATATGGTCCCCAGATAGGGGACGTATCAGATATTAAACTGATAAGAACAGATACTACACTTGATCTTAGCCAAAAGGCCGAGAAGCGATAACCGTGAAAGGGGCGGGCCCAACAAGGTCCCCTTCATGGGCACTATCACTGCTTGCTGTCAGGGAGGCTGCCAGACAATTTTCCATGCACACTCTGGGCTGGGGGGCAGTCAACCACCAGTACACACAGCAGAACCTAAACCCATACCATTATTGCTAAGCAGCAAGACAGGGGCCCATTGCACTCCCACGGGGCCTTTTTAAATGCAATCCATAACCCGGATTTGCCAGGAACCCTTCTTACTCCTCCTACTTGCATGTGACACTGGGCTTAGGATCTGCATAGGAAACACACACACAAGCACACACCTACCTTTGTTGCCTGCAGATGCCTCCTTGGCTGTCCCCAAACGGTATCAAACCAACACCCACGGGAAGCTGTAAGCATAGAGGACATGCCTGCACCCCATTGGACTTACCTGTGTGGGTTAAATCCGGGTTATTTGACAACCTATGGCGGTGATGGTTCTGCTCAGGCAGAGCAGTGCTGATGCTCCTCATAAAGCTGTCGCTGCTGTGAAGGTTCTAGGTGACATCACAAATCCCTATGGTTACATACACAACAAAGCTGGGTTGTTGTTGTTTACACTCTGCAAGGCCTGTGGAAGTGAGTGACATCATAGCACTGTAGTTCTGAGGGTTCTAGATGGATGCAACAATCTCCTGTTGCTTCTATGAAGGCCATAATAGACGACATCACCAAACAGCTCCATAGTCACATACACAGCAAAGGAGAGATGTTGTTTACACCTAGTGATGTCAGTGGTATTGAGTGACATCACAGCACAGTGCTAAGGCTCCTGGGCCTGGACACAGCAGCGGCTGCAATATCTCAACGGAGAATACGTTTATATATATGTGTGTGTGTGCGCATATATATATATATATATATATATATATATATATATATATATATATTTCTCCGCCGAAATCACTTTTAAACCCATTTCCACCTTTTTTTCCCTTCTCTTCCTCTTACTTTTTTTTCACGTTTTTTTACGTTTTTCTCCTTTTCGCCTCTTTTCTGGGCGTATTATTCTTCTTTTTCTTCTTTTTTTTCGTCTAATGCATACCCCATCAGTGCAGCAATGCTTATTCAATACCGCCAGCAGATGGAGACACTGGGGGATAATTTTCTAAGGATTTATACTGATTTTTCCTGTCTGAATTTGTCGCACAGAAAGTTGCAGGCCAAATATGTGTGACATTTCTGCGACTTTAGCTTCTAGAGCATTTTTACAACATTATACATAGGTGCTGAATACATAAAAAGCGACTGTTCAGCGACAGACAAGTCGCATCGGCTGAAAGTAGGCCAGAATGTCAGTCCATGTTGGAGCAGGTTTAGATACAGTCTAAAGTATAGATCTCAAAGTCTGTGCACAGAATTTAGCAAGGGCCTCGCACCTTCTGATGCATCAGGTAGGTGCACAATAGCATAGCCTAACCCTCTGTACTTTGGTCTATATTGATGCGGGACATAGACAGCCAGCTGATGACCAATCCATTAGTGCAATGGATGGCTGGAAGCATTTGTCTTTGCCTTTGCAATACCACAGAAGCAATGCATGGTCAATGTACAGCAATGACACACCTGTGTGAACAGCCAGGAGACCCCCCCCCCCATGTTATGTTACATAGTTACATAGTTAGTACGGTCGAAAAAAGACATATGTCCATCAAGTTCAACCAGGGAATTAAGGGGTAGGGGTGTGGCGCGATATTGGGGAAGGGATGAGATTTTATATTTCTTCATAAGCATTAATCTTATTTTGTCAATTAGGAACATTCAGCACCCACCCGCTATCAAGGCAGCTGCCTATCATGTCATGCCCTACCTGCACAGGTGTGCTGGCTACTCAAATGATCCAATTAAGGAGGCCATTTAGTCAGCAGCAGCAGAAGTCCTGTGCCTGGACGCTCCAACAGCGGCCAGACACAAGCAGAAGCAGCAGAAGCAGCAGCAGCAGCACCACCTTTTGTTTTTTGGCTGCAGCAGCAAGGCCCACAGGGCTGGCTAGCTGGCTAGCCAGCAAGCAGGTAGCAATGAAAGTAGGAATCTTTCTTTTTAACCCTGTAAGGGGGTGGTGCACTGTACCCGAAGATACTGCCATATCGGGTCAATGCATAGGGCGACGGAAGCAAGCTTCGAAATCGGCCCCCGTTCTCAAAAATCCATTTAATATATGGTCCCCAGAGAGGGGACGTATCAGATATTAAACTGATAAGAACAGATACTACACTTGATCTTAGCCAAAAGGCCGAGAAGCGATAACCGTGAAAGGGGCGGGCCCAACAAGGTCCCCTTCATGGGCACTATCACTGCTTGCTGTCAGGGAGGCTGCCAGACAATTTTCCATGCACACTCTGGGCTGGGGGGCAGTCAACCACCAGTACACACAGCAGAACCTAAACCCATACCATTATTGCTAAGCAGCAAGACAGGGGCCCATTGCACTCCCACGGGGCCTTTTTAAATGCAATCCATAACCCGGATTTGCCAGGAACCCTTCTTACTCCTCCTACTTGCATGTGACACTGGGCTTAGGATCTGCATAGGAAACACACACACAAGCACACACCTACCTTTGTTGCCTGCAGATGCCTCCTTGGCTGTCCCCAAACGGTATCAAACCAACACCCACGGGAAGCTGTAAGCATAGAGGACATGCCTGCACCCCATTGGACTTACCTGTGTGGGTTAAATCCGGGTTATTTGACAACCTATGGCGGTGATGGTTCTGCTCAGGCAGAGCAGTGCTGATGCTCCTCATAAAGCTGTCGCTGCTGTGAAGGTTCTAGGTGACATCACAAATCCCTATGGTTACATACACAACAAAGCTGGGTTGTTGTTGTTTACACTCTGCAAGGCCTGTGGAAGTGAGTGACATCATAGCACTGTAGTTCTGAGGGTTCTAGATGGATGCAACAATCTCCTGTTGCTTCTATGAAGGCCATAATAGACGACATCACCAAACAGCTCCATAGTCACATACACAGCAAAGGAGAGATGTTGTTTACACCTAGTGATGTCAGTGGTATTGAGTGACATCACAGCACAGTGCACAGTGCTAAGGCTCCTGGGCCTGGACACAGCAGCGGCTGCAATATCTCAACGGAGAATACGTTTATATATATGTGTGTGTGTGCGCGTATATATATATATATATATATATATATATATATATATATATATATATATATATATATATATATATTTCTCCGCCGAAATCACTTTTAAACCCATTTCCACCTTTTTTTCCCTTCTCTTCCTCTTACTTTTTTTTCACGTTTTTTTACGTTTTTCTCCTTTTCGCCTCTTTTCTGGGCGTATTATTCTTCTTTTTCTTCTTTTTTTTCGTCTAATGCATACCCCATCAGTGCAGCAATGCTTATTCAATACCGCCAGCAGATGGAGACACTGGGGGATAATTTTCTAAGGATTTATACTGATTTTTCCTGTCTGAATTTGTCGCACAGAAAGTTGCAGGCCAAATATGTGTGACATTTCTGCGACTTTAGCTTCTAGAGCATTTTTACAACATTATACATAGGTGCTGAATACATAAAAAGCGACTGTTCAGCGACAGACAAGTCGCATCGGCTGAAAGTAGGCCAGAATGTCAGTCCATGTTGGAGCAGGTTTAGATACAGTCTAAAGTATAGATCTCAAAGTCTGTGCACAGAATTTAGCAAGGGCCTCGCACCTTCTGATGCATCAGGTAGGTGCACAATAGCATAGCCTAACCCTCTGTACTTTGGTCTATATTGATGCGGGACATAGACAGCCAGCTGATGACCAATCCATTAGTGCAATGGATGGCTGGAAGCATTTGTCTTTGCCTTTGCAATACCACAGAAGCAATGCATGGTCAATGTACAGCAATGACACACCTGTGTGAACAGCCAGGAGACCCCCCCCCCCCCCCCATGTTATGTTACATAGTTACATAGTTAGTACGGTCGAAAAAAGACATATGTCCATCAAGTTCAACCAGGGAATTAAGGGGTAGGGGTGTGGCGCGATATTGGGGAAGGGATGAGATTTTATATTTCTTCATAAGCATTAATCTTATTTTGTCAATTAGGAACATTCAGCACCCACCCGCTATCAAGGCAGCTGCCTATCATGTCATGCCCTACCTGCACAGGTGTGCTGGCTACTCAAATGATCCAATTAAGGAGGCCATTTAGTCAGCAGCAGCAGAAGTCCTGTGCCTGGACGCTCCAACAGCGGCCAGACACAAGCAGAAGCAGCAGAAGCAGCAGCAGCAGCACCACCTTTTGTTTTTTGGCTGCAGCAGCAAGGCCCACAGGGCTGGCTAGCTGGCTAGCCAGCAAGCAGGTAGCAATGAAAGTAGGAATCTTTCTTTTTAACCCTGTAAGGGGGTGGTGCACTGTACCCGAAGATACTGCCATATCGGGTCAATGCATAGGGCGACGGAAGCAAGCTTCGAAATCGGCCCCCGTTCTCAAAAATCCATTTAATATATGGTCCCCAGATAGGGGACGTATCAGATATTAAACTGATAAGAACAGATACTACACTTGATCTTAGCCAAAAGGCCGAGAAGCGATAACCGTGAAAGGGGCGGGCCCAACAAGGTCCCCTTCATGGGCACTATCACTGCTTGCTGTCAGGGAGGCTGCCAGACAATTTTCCATGCACACTCTGGGCTGGGGGGCAGTCAACCACCAGTACACACAGCAGAACCTAAACCCATACCATTATTGCTAAGCAGCAAGACAGGGGCCCATTGCACTCCCACGGGGCCTTTTTAAATGCAATCCATAACCCAGATTTGCCAGGAACCCTTCTTACTCCTCCTACTTGCATGTGACACTGGGCTTAGGATCTGCATAGGAAACACACACACAAGCACACACCTACCTTTGTTGCCTGCAGATGCCTCCTTGGCTGTCCCCAAACGGTATCAAACCAACACCCACGGGAAGCTGTAAGCATAGAGGACATGCCTGCACCCCATTGGACTTACCTGTGTGGGTTAAATCCGGGTTATTTGACAACCTATGGCGGTGATGGTTCTGCTCAGGCAGAGCAGTGCTGATGCTCCTCATAAAGCTGTCGCTGCTGTGAAGGTTCTAGGTGACATCACAAATCCCTATGGTTACATACACAACAAAGCTGGGTTGTTGTTGTTTACACTCTGCAAGGCCTGTGGAAGTGAGTGACATCATAGCACTGTAGTTCTGAGGGTTCTAGATGGATGCAACAATCTCCTGTTGCTTCTATGAAGGCCATAATAGACGACATCACCAAACAGCTCCATAGTCACATACACAGCAAAGGAGAGATGTTGTTTACACCTAGTGATGTCAGTGGTATTGAGTGACATCACAGCACAGTGCTAAGGCTCCTGGGCCTGGACACAGCAGCGGCTGCAATATCTCAACGGAGAATACGTTTATATATATGTGTGTGTGTGCGCGTATATATATATATATATATATATATATATATATATATATATATATTTCTCCGCCGAAATCACTTTTAAACCCATTTCCACCTTTTTTTCCCTTCTCTTCCTCTTACTTTTTTTTCACGTTTTTTTACGTTTTTCTCCTTTTCGCCTCTTTTCTGGGCGTATTATTCTTCTTTTTCTTCTTTTTTTTCGTCTAATGCATACCCCATCAGTGCAGCAATGCTTATTCAATACCGCCAGCAGATGGAGACACTGGGGGATAATTTTCTAAGGATTTATACTGATTTTTCCTGTCTGAATTTGTCGCACAGAAAGTTGCAGGCCAAATATGTGTGACATTTCTGCGACTTTAGCTTCTAGAGCATTTTTACAACATTATACATAGGTGCTGAATACATAAAAAGCGACTGTTCAGCGACAGACAAGTCGCATCGGCTGAAAGTAGGCCAGAATGTCAGTCCATGTTGGAGCAGGTTTAGATACAGTCTAAAGTATAGATCTCAAAGTCTGTGCACAGAATTTAGCAAGGGCCTCGCACCTTCTGATGCATCAGGTAGGTGCACAATAGCATAGCCTAACCCTCTGTACTTTGGTCTATATTGATGCGGGACATAGACAGCCAGCTGATGACCAATCCATTAGTGCAGTGGATGGCTGGAAGCATTTGTCTTTGCCTTTGCAATACCACAGAAGCAATGCATGGTCAATGTACAGCAATGACACACCTGTGTGAACAGCCAGGAGACCCCCCCCCCCCCCCCATGTTATGTTACATAGTTACATAGTTAGTACGGTCGAAAAAAGACATATGTCCATCAAGTTCAACCAGGGAATTAAGGGGTAGGGGTGTGGCGCGATATTGGGGAAGGGATGAGATTTTATATTTCTTCATAAGCATTAATCTTATTTTGTCAATTAGGAACATTCAGCACCCACCCGCTATCAAGGCAGCTGCCTATCATGTCATGCCCTACCTGCACAGGTGTGCTGGCTACTCAAATGATCCAATTAAGGAGGCCATTTAGTCAGCAGCAGCAGAAGTCCTGTGCCTGGACGCTCCAACAGCGGCCAGACACAAGCAGAAGCAGCAGAAGCAGCAGCAGCAGCACCACCTTTTGTTTTTTGGCTGCAGCAGCAAGGCCCACAGGGCTGGCTAGCTGGCTAGCCAGCAAGCAGGTAGCAATGAAAGTAGGAATCTTTCTTTTTAACCCTGTAAGGGGGTGGTGCACTGTACCCGAAGATACTGCCATATCGGGTCAATGCATAGGGCGACGGAAGCAAGCTTCGAAATCGGCCCCCGTTCTCAAAAATCCATTTAATATATGGTCCCCAGATAGGGGACGTATCAGATATTAAACTGATAAGAACAGATACTACACTTGATCTTAGCCAAAAGGCCGAGAAGCGATAACCGTGAAAGGGGCGGGCCCAACAAGGTCCCCTTCATGGGCACTATCACTGCTTGCTGTCAGGGAGGCTGCCAGACAATTTTCCATGCACACTCTGGGCTGGGGGGCAGTCAACCACCAGTACACACAGCAGAACCTAAACCCATACCATTATTGCTAAGCAGCAAGACAGGGGCCCATTGCACTCCCACGGGGCCTTTTTAAATGCAATCCATAACCCGGATTTGCCAGGAACCCTTCTTACTCCTCCTACTTGCATGTGACACTGGGCTTAGGATCTGCATAGGAAACACACACACAAGCACACACCTACCTTTGTTGCCTGCAGATGCCTCCTTGGCTGTCCCCAAACGGTATCAAACCAACACCCACGGGAAGCTGTAAGCATAGAGGACATGCCTGCACCCCATTGGACTTACCTGTGTGGGTTAAATCCGGGTTATTTGACAACCTATGGCGGTGATGGTTCTGCTCAGGCAGAGCAGTGCTGATGCTCCTCATAAAGCTGTCGCTGCTGTGAAGGTTCTAGGTGACATCACAAATCCCTATGGTTACATACACAACAAAGCTGGGTTGTTGTTGTTTACACTCTGCAAGGCCTGTGGAAGTGAGTGACATCATAGCACTGTAGTTCTGAGGGTTCTAGATGGATGCAACAATCTCCTGTTGCTTCTATGAAGGCCATAATAGACGACATCACCAAACAGCTCCATAGTCACATACACAGCAAAGGAGAGATGTTGTTTACACCTAGTGATGTCAGTGGTATTGAGTGACATCACAGCACAGTGCTAAGGCTCCTGGGCCTGGACACAGCAGCGGCTGCAATATCTCAACGGAGAATACGTTTATATATATGTGTGTGTGTGCGCGTATATATATATATATATATATATATATATATATATATATATATATATATTTCTCCGCCGAAATCACTTTTAAACCCATTTCCACCTTTTTTTCCCTTCTCTTCCTCTTACTTTTTTTTCACGTTTTTTTACGTTTTTCTCCTTTTCGCCTCTTTTCTGGGCGTATTATTCTTCTTTTTCTTCTTTTTTTTCGTCTAATGCATACCCCATCAGTGCAGCAATGCTTATTCAATACCGCCAGCAGATGGAGACACTGGGGGATAATTTTCTAAGGATTTATACTGATTTTTCCTGTCTGAATTTGTCGCACAGAAAGTTGCAGGCCAAATATGTGTGACATTTCTGCGACTTTAGCTTCTAGAGCATTTTTACAACATTATACATAGGTGCTGAATACATAAAAAGCGACTGTTCAGCGACAGACAAGTCGCATCGGCTGAAAGTAGGCCAGAATGTCAGTCCATGTTGGAGCAGGTTTAGATACAGTCTAAAGTATAGATCTCAAAGTCTGTGCACAGAATTTAGCAAGGGCCTCGCACCTTCTGATGCATCAGGTAGGTGCACAATAGCATAGCCTAACCCTCTGTACTTTGGTCTATATTGATGCGGGACATAGACAGCCAGCTGATGACCAATCCATTAGTGCAATGGATGGCTGGAAGCATTTGTCTTTGCCTTTGCAATACCACAGAAGCAATGCATGGTCAATGTACAGCAATGACACACCTGTGTGAACAGCCAGGAGACCCCCCCCCCCCCATGTTATGTTACATAGTTACATAGTTAGTACGGTCGAAAAAAGACATATGTCCATCAAGTTCAACCAGGGAATTAAGGGGTAGGGGTGTGGCGCGATATTGGGGAAGGGATGAGATTTTATATTTCTTCATAAGCATTAATCTTATTTTGTCAATTAGGAACATTCAGCACCCACCCGCTATCAAGGCAGCTGCCTATCATGTCATGCCCTACCTGCACAGGTGTGCTGGCTACTCAAATGATCCAATTAAGGAGGCCATTTAGTCAGCAGCAGCAGAAGTCCTGTGCCTGGACGCTCCAACAGCGGCCAGACACAAGCAGAAGCAGCAGAAGCAGCAGCAGCAGCACCACCTTTTGTTTTTTGGCTGCAGCAGCAAGGCCCACAGGGCTGGCTAGCTGGCTAGCCAGCAAGCAGGTAGCAATGAAAGTAGGAATCTTTCTTTTTAACCCTGTAAGGGGGTGGTGCACTGTACCCGAAGATACTGCCATATCGGGTCAATGCATAGGGCGACGGAAGCAAGCTTCGAAATCGGCCCCCGTTCTCAAAAATCCATTTAATATATGGTCCCCAGATAGGGGACGTATCAGATATTAAACTGATAAGAACAGATACTACACTTGATCTTAGCCAAAAGGCCGAGAAGCGATAACCGTGAAAGGGGCGGGCCCAACAAGGTCCCCTTCATGGGCACTATCACTGCTTGCTGTCAGGGAGGCTGCCAGACAATTTTCCATGCACACTCTGGGCTGGGGGGCAGTCAACCACCAGTACACACAGCAGAACCTAAACCCATACCATTATTGCTAAGCAGCAAGACAGGGGCCCATTGCACTCCCACGGGGCCTTTTTAAATGCAATCCATAACCCGGATTTGCCAGGAACCCTTCTTACTCCTCCTACTTGCATGTGACACTGGGCTTAGGATCTGCATAGGAAACACACACACAAGCACACACCTACCTTTGTTGCCTGCAGATGCCTCCTTGGCTGTCCCCAAACGGTATCAAACCAACACCCACGGGAAGCTGTAAGCATAGAGGACATGCCTGCACCCCATTGGACTTACCTGTGTGGGTTAAATCCGGGTTATTTGACAACCTATGGCGGTGATGGTTCTGCTCAGGCAGAGCAGTGCTGATGCTCCTCATAAAGCTGTCGCTGCTGTGAAGGTTCTAGGTGACATCACAAATCCCTATGGTTACATACACAACAAAGCTGGGTTGTTGTTGTTTACACTCTGCAAGGCCTGTGGAAGTGAGTGACATCATAGCACTGTAGTTCTGAGGGTTCTAGATGGATGCAACAATCTCCTGTTGCTTCTATGAAGGCCATAATAGACGACATCACCAAACAGCTCCATAGTCACATACACAGCAAAGGAGAGATGTTGTTTACACCTAGTGATGTCAGTGGTATTGAGTGACATCACAGCACAGTGCTAAGGCTCCTGGGCCTGGACACAGCAGCGGCTGCAATATCTCAACGGAGAATACGTTTATATATATGTGTGTGTGTGCGCGTATATATATATATATATATATATATATATATATATATATATATATATATTTCTCCGCCGAAATCACTTTTAAACCCATTTCCACCTTTTTTTCCCTTCTCTTCCTCTTACTTTTTTTTCACGTTTTTTTACGTTTTTCTCCTTTTCGCCTCTTTTCTGGGCGTATTATTCTTCTTTTTCTTCTTTTTTTTCGTCTAATGCATACCCCATCAGTGCAGCAATGCTTATTCAATACCGCCAGCAGATGGAGACACTGGGGGATAATTTTCTAAGGATTTATACTGATTTTTCCTGTCTGAATTTGTCGCACAGAAAGTTGCAGGCCAAATATGTGTGACATTTCTGCGACTTTAGCTTCTAGAGCATTTTTACAACATTATACATAGGTGCTGAATACATAAAAAGCGACTGTTCAGCGACAGACAAGTCGCATCGGCTGAAAGTAGGCCAGAATGTCAGTCCATGTTGGAGCAGGTTTAGATACAGTCTAAAGTATAGATCTCAAAGTCTGTGCACAGAATTTAGCAAGGGCCTCGCACCTTCTGATGCATCAGGTAGGTGCACAATAGCATAGCCTAACCCTCTGTACTTTGGTCTATATTGATGCGGGACATAGACAGCCAGCTGATGACCAATCCATTAGTGCAATGGATGGCTGGAAGCATTTGTCTTTGCCTTTGCAATACCACAGAAGCAATGCATGGTCAATGTACAGCAATGACACACCTGTGTGAACAGCCAGGAGACCCCCCCCCCCCCCCCCCCCATGTTATGTTACATAGTTACATAGTTAGTACGGTCGAAAAAAGACATATGTCCATCAAGTTCAACCAGGGAATTAAGGGGTAGGGGTGTGGCGCGATATTGGGGAAGGGATGAGATTTTATATTTCTTCATAAGCATTAATCTTATTTTGTCAATTAGGAACATTCAGCACCCACCCGCTATCAAGGCAGCTGCCTATCATGTCATGCCCTACCTGCACAGGTGTGCTGGCTACTCAAATGATCCAATTAAGGAGGCCATTTAGTCAGCAGCAGCAGAAGTCCTGTGCCTGGACGCTCCAACAGCGGCCAGACACAAGCAGAAGCAGCAGAAGCAGCAGCAGCAGCACCACCTTTTGTTTTTTGGCTGCAGCAGCAAGGCCCACAGGGCTGGCTAGCTGGCTAGCCAGCAAGCAGGTAGCAATGAAAGTAGGAATCTTTCTTTTTAACCCTGTAAGGGGGTGGTGCACTGTACCCGAAGATACTGCCATATCGGGTCAATGCATAGGGCGACGGAAGCAAGCTTCGAAATCGGCCCCCGTTCTCAAAAATCCATTTAATATATGGTCCCCAGATAGGGGACGTATCAGATATTAAACTGATAAGAACAGATACTACACTTGATCTTAGCCAAAAGGCCGAGAAGCGATAACCGTGAAAGGGGCGGGCCCAACAAGGTCCCCTTCATGGGCACTATCACTGCTTGCTGTCAGGGAGGCTGCCAGACAATTTTCCATGCACACTCTGGGCTGGGGGGCAGTCAACCACCAGTACACACAGCAGAACCTAAACCCATACCATTATTGCTAAGCAGCAAGACAGGGGCCCATTGCACTCCCACGGGGCCTTTTTAAATGCAATCCATAACCCGGATTTGCCAGGAACCCTTCTTACTCCTCCTACTTGCATGTGACACTGGGCTTAGGATCTGCATAGGAAACACACACACAAGCACACACCTACCTTTGTTGCCTGCAGATGCCTCCTTGGCTGTCCCCAAACGGTATCAAACCAACACCCACGGGAAGCTGTAAGCATAGAGGACATGCCTGCACCCCATTGGACTTACCTGTGTGGGTTAAATCCGGGTTATTTGACAACCTATGGCGGTGATGGTTCTGCTCAGGCAGAGCAGTGCTGATGCTCCTCATAAAGCTGTCGCTGCTGTGAAGGTTCTAGGTGACATCACAAATCCCTATGGTTACATACACAACAAAGCTGGGTTGTTGTTGTTTACACTCTGCAAGGCCTGTGGAAGTGAGTGACATCATAGCACTGTAGTTCTGAGGGTTCTAGATGGATGCAACAATCTCCTGTTGCTTCTATGAAGGCCATAATAGACGACATCACCAAACAGCTCCATAGTCACATACACAGCAAAGGAGAGATGTTGTTTACACCTAGTGATGTCAGTGGTATTGAGTGACATCACAGCACAGTGCTAAGGCTCCTGGGCCTGGACACAGCAGCGGCTGCAATATCTCAACGGAGAATACGTTTATATATATGTGTGTGTGTGCGCGTATATATATATATATATATATATATATATATATATATATATATATATTTCTCCGCCGAAATCACTTTTAAACCCATTTCCACCTTTTTTTCCCTTCTCTTCCTCTTACTTTTTTTTCACGTTTTTTTACGTTTTTCTCCTTTTCGCCTCTTTTCTGGGCGTATTATTCTTCTTTTTCTTCTTTTTTTTCGTCTAATGCATACCCCATCAGTGCAGCAATGCTTATTCAATACCGCCAGCAGATGGAGACACTGGGGGATAATTTTCTAAGGATTTATACTGATTTTTCCTGTCTGAATTTGTCGCACAGAAAGTTGCAGGCCAAATATGTGTGACATTTCTGCGACTTTAGCTTCTAGAGCATTTTTACAACATTATACATAGGTGCTGAATACATAAAAAGCGACTGTTCAGCGACAGACAAGTCGCATCGGCTGAAAGTAGGCCAGAATGTCAGTCCATGTTGGAGCAGGTTTAGATACAGTCTAAAGTATAGATCTCAAAGTCTGTGCACAGAATTTAGCAAGGGCCTCGCACCTTCTGATGCATCAGGTAGGTGCACAATAGCATAGCCTAACCCTCTGTACTTTGGTCTATATTGATGCGGGACATAGACAGCCAGCTGATGACCAATCCATTAGTGCAATGGATGGCTGGAAGCATTTGTCTTTGCCTTTGCAATACCACAGAAGCAATGCATGGTCAATGTACAGCAATGACACACCTGTGTGAACAGCCAGGAGACCCCCCCCCCCCCCCCATGTTATGTTACATAGTTACATAGTTAGTACGGTCGAAAAAAGACATATGTCCATCAAGTTCAACCAGGGAATTAAGGGGTAGGGGTGTGGCGCGATATTGGGGAAGGGATGAGATTTTATATTTCTTCATAAGCATTAATCTTATTTTGTCAATTAGGAACATTCAGCACCCACCCGCTATCAAGGCAGCTGCCTATCATGTCATGCCCTACCTGCACAGGTGTGCTGGCTACTCAAATGATCCAATTAAGGAGGCCATTTAGTCAGCAGCAGCAGAAGTCCTGTGCCTGGACGCTCCAACAGCGGCCAGACACAAGCAGAAGCAGCAGAAGCAGCAGCAGCAGCACCACCTTTTGTTTTTTGGCTGCAGCAGCAAGGCCCACAGGGCTGGCTAGCTGGCTAGCCAGCAAGCAGGTAGCAATGAAAGTAGGAATCTTTCTTTTTAACCCTGTAAGGGGGTGGTGCACTGTACCCGAAGATACTGCCATATCGGGTCAATGCATAGGGCGACGGAAGCAAGCTTCGAAATCGGCCCCCGTTCTCAAAAATCCATTTAATATATGGTCCCCAGATAGGGGACGTATCAGATATTAAACTGATAAGAACAGATTTTTTTTTTTTTTTTTTTAAAGCCGAGGAACGTGCTTTCGATTCACCCAAAGTGCAAGAAAAAGTGCAAACGTGTTACACTAAAAAAACGTGCACAAAGGATGCGGTCTATCGCAAGCCCTTCTCCGATAGGAGAGAGGCCCCCCAACAAACCTTACCCTTCGCCTCCGGACCAAAAGGTACCTGCGAGGTTCCAGGTTCGATGTCCCTTTTCGCCGAAGCTACTAGGGGACCACAAATGCTCCCGGCATCCCCCTTGGCGCTAGCCAAGGTATCTGCCCGCAGAGCCGATTACGGTAGGTACCCTGCCAAAGCAGGAGTACCCGGGGTTTTTGCAGGGAGGTGCGGAACCTAATGGCCACACACACCTCCCCTAGACCGCCAGGAGGGACACCCAGAAGGGCTACCGCATCCTGACAAATCCTGTGAACACACAACACGCAAAAAGTGACACAGTGAGACAAAAAAGAAATAAATAAGTGAATGTGTGCAGATATACTGCCCGGACATCCGGCCGGATCTATAAAAATTTCTCTGATCCTAGCCAGAAGGCCGGGAATCAAGAGGTGAGTGCCACAAGGTGAAGAGATTATGGTGCCCGTGCTTCAACCCAGTGAGTCTATTCTCCCAGTGAGTTTCGGCACCTCGGGGTCACCACTCCCCGAGGCACAAAAGTACCTCGGCTCTAGACCCTCTCAGCCTCATGGCGAGACCCGGAGGGAACAGGTCACATCGGGGCAGCCGTCGAGCTGATTCCTCAGAACCAGCCCCGGAAAGCCCTGGTACACCTGCATCCTCCATGCAGCACCCATCCCCACCAGCATGAAAACTGATAAGAACAGATTTTTTTTTTTTTTTTTATCTAAAGCCGAGGAACGTGCTTTCGATTCACCCAAAGTGCAAGAAAAAGTGCAAACGTGTTACACTAAAAAAAACGTGCACAAAGGATGCGGTCTATCGCAAGCCCTTCTCCGATAGGAGAGAGGCCCCCCAACAAACCTTACCCTTCGCCTCCGGACCAAAAGGTACCTGCGAGGTTCCAGGTTCGATGTCCCTTTTCGCCGAAGCTACTAGGAGACCACAAATGCTCCCGGCATCCCCCTTGGCGTTAGCCAAGGTATCTGCCCGCAGAGCCGATTACGGTAGGTACCCTGCGAAGCAGGAGTACCCGGGGTGTTTGCAGGGAGGTGCGGAACCTAATGGCCACACACACCTCCCCTAGACCGCCAGGAGGGACACCCAGAAGGGCTACCGCATCCTGACAAATCCTGTGAACACACAACACGCAAAAAGTGACACAGTGAGACAAAAAATAAATAAATAAGTGAATGTGTGCAGATATACTGCCCGGACATCCGGCCGGATCTATAAAAATTTCTCTGATCCTAGCCAGAAGGCCGGGAATCAAGAGGTGAGTGCCACAAGGTGAAGAGATTATGGTGCCCGTGCTTCAACTCAGTGAGCCTATTCTCCCAGTGAGTTTCGGCACCTCGGGGTCACCACTCCCCGAGGCACAAAAGTACCTCGGCTCTAGACCCTCTCAGCCTCATGGCGAGACCCGGAGGGAACAGGTCACATCGGGGCAGCCGTCGAGCTGATTCCTCAGAACCAGCCCCGGAAAGCCCTGGTACACCTGCATCCTCCATGCAGCACCCATCCCCACCAGCATGAAAACTGATAAGAACAGATACTACACTTGATCTTAGCCAAAAGGCCGAGAAGCGATAACCGTGAAAGGGGCGGGCCCAACAAGGTCCCCTTCATGGGCACTATCACTGCTTGCTGTCAGGGAGGCTGCCAGACAATTTTCCATGCACACTCTGGGCTGGGGGGCAGTCAACCACCAGTACACACAGCAGAACCTAAACCCATACCATTATTGCTAAGCAGCAAGACAGGGGCCCATTGCACTCCCACGGGGCCTTTTTAAATGCAATCCATAACCCGGATTTGCCAGGAACCCTTCTTACTCCTCCTACTTGCATGTGACACTGGGCTTAGGATCTGCATAGGAAACACACACACAAGCACACACCTACCTTTGTTGCCTGCAGATGCCTCCTTGGCTGTCCCCAAACGGTATCAAACCAACACCCACGGGAAGCTGTAAGCATAGAGGACATGCCTGCACCCCATTGGACTTACCTGTGTGGGTTAAATCCGGGTTATTTGACAACCTATGGCGGTGATGGTTCTGCTCAGACAGAGCAGTGCTGATGCTCCTCATAAAGCTGTCGCTGCTGTGAAGGTTCTAGGTGACATCACAAATCCCTATGGTTACATACACAACAAAGCTGGGTTGTTGTTGTTTACACTCTGCAAGGCCTGTGGAAGTGAGTGACATCATAGCACTGTAGTTCTGAGGGTTCTAGATGGATGCAACAATCTCCTGTTGCTTCTATGAAGGCCATAATAGACGACATCACCAAACAGCTCCATAGTCACATACACAGCAAAGGAGAGATGTTGTTTACACCTAGTGATGTCAGTGGTATTGAGTGACATCACAGCACAGTGCTAAGGCTCCTGGGCCTGGACACAGCAGCGGCTGCAATATCTCAACGGAGAATACGTTTATATCTATGTGTGTGTGTGCGCATATATATATATATATATATATATATATATATATATATATATATATATATTTCTCCGCCGAAATCACTTTTAAACCCATTTCCACCTTTTTTTCCCTTCTCCTCCTCTTACTTTTTTTTCACGTTTTTTTACGTTTTTCTCCTTTTCGCCTCTTTTCTGGGCGTATTATTCTTCTTTTTCTTCTTTTTTTTCGTCTAATGCATACCCCATCAGTGCAGCAATGCTTATTCAATACCGCCAGCAGATGGAGACACTGGGGGATAATTTTCTAAGGATTTATACTGATTTTTCCTGTCTGAATTTGTCGCACAGAAAGTTGCAGGCCAAATATGTGTGACATTTCTGCGACTTTAGCTTCTAGAGCATTTTTACAACATTATACATAGGTGCTGAATACATAAAAAGCGACTGTTCAGCGACAGACAAGTCGCATCGGCTGAAAGTAGGCCAGAATGTCAGTCCATGTTGGAGCAGGTTTAGATACAGTCTAAAGCATAGATCTCAAAGTCTGTGCACAGAATTTAGCAAGGGCCTCGCACCTTCTGATGCATCAGGTAGGTGCACAATAGCATAGCCTAACCCTCTGTACTTTGGTCTATATTGATGCGGGACATAGACAGCCAGCTGATGACCAATCCATTAGTGCAATGGATGGCTGGAAGCATTTGTCTTTGCCTTTGCAATACCACAGAAGCAATGCATGGTCAATGTACAGCAATGACACACCTGTGTGAACAGCCAGGAGACCCCCCCCCATGTTATGTTACATAGTTACATAGTTAGTACGGTCGAAAAAAGACATATGTCCATCACGTTCAACCAGGGAATTAAGGGGTAGGGGTGTGGCGCGATATTGGGGAAGGGATGAGATTTTATATTTCTTCATAAGCATTAATCTTATTTTGTCAATTAGGAACATTCAGCACCCACCCGCTATCAAGGCAGCTGCCTATCATGTCATGCCCTACCTGCACAGGTGTGCTGGCTACTCAAATGATCCAATTAAGGAGGCCATTTAGTCAGCAGCAGCAGAAGTCCTGTGCCTGGACGCTCCAACAGGGGCCAGACACAAGCAGAAGCAGAAGCAGCAGAAGCAGCAGCAGCACCACCTTTTGTTTTTTGGCTGCAGCAGCAGCAAGGCCCACAGGGCTGGCTAGCTGGCTAGCCAGCAAGCAGGTAGCAATGAAAGTAGGAATCTTTCTTTTTAACCCTGTAAGGGGGTGGTG
The DNA here is from genome assembly GCF_029499605.1 of Hyla sarda. NCBI lineage: Eukaryota > Metazoa > Chordata > Amphibia > Anura > Hylidae > Hyla > Hyla sarda. The sequence continues at coordinate 46,086 of NW_026607664.1, forward strand.
CACTGTACCCGAAGATACTGCCATATCGGGTCAATGCATAGGGCGACGGAAGCAAGCTTCGAAATCGGCCCCCGTTCTCAAAAATCCATTTAATATATGGTCCCCAGATAGGGGACGTATCAGATATTAAACTGATAAGAACAGATACTACACTTGATCTTAGCCAAAAGGCCGAGAAGCGATAACCGTGAAAGGGGCGGGCCCAACAAGGTCCCCTTCATGGGCACTATCACTGCTTGCTGTCAGGGAGGCTGCCAGACAATTTTCCATGCACACTCTGGGCTGGGGGGCAGTCAACCACCAGTACACACAGCAGAACCTAAACCCATACCATTATTGCTAAGCAGCAAGACAGGGGCCCATTGCACTCCCACGGGGCCTTTTTAAATGCAATCCATAACCCGGATTTGCCAGGAACCCTTCTTACTCCTCCTACTTGCATGTGACACTGGGCTTAGGATCTGCATAGGAAACACACACACAAGCACACACCTACCTTTGTTGCCTGCAGATGCCTCCTTGGCTGTCCCCAAACGGTATCAAACCAACACCCACGGGAAGCTGTAAGCATAGAGGACATGCCTGCACCCCATTGGACTTACCTGTGTGGGTTAAATCCGGGTTATTTGACAACCTATGGCGGTGATGGTTCTGCTCAGGCAGAGCAGTGCTGATGCTCCTCATAAAGCTGTCGCTGCTGTGAAGGTTCTAGGTGACATCACAAATCCCTTTGGTTACATACACAACAAAGCTGGGTTGTTGTTGTTTACACTCTGCAAGGCCTGTGGAAGTGAGTGACATCATAGCACTGTAGTTCTGAGGGTTCAAGATGGATGCAACAATCTCCTGTTGCTTCTATGAAGGCCGTAATAGACGACATCACCAAACAGCTCCATAGTCACATACACAGCAAAGGAGAGATGTTGTTTACACCTAGTGATGTCAGTGGTATTGAGTGACATCACAGCACAGTGCTAAGGCTCCTGGGCCTGGACACAGCAGCGGCTGCAATATCTCAACGGAGAATACGTTTATATCTATGTGTGTGTGTGCGCATATATATATATATATATATATATATATATATATATATATATATATATATATTTCTCCGCCGAAATCACTTTTAAACCCATTTCCACCTTTTTTTCCCTTCTCCTCCTCTTACTTTTTTTTCACGTTTTTTTACGTTTTTCTCCTTTTCGCCTCTTTTCTGGGCGTATTATTCTTCTTTTTCTTCTTTTTTTTCGTCTAATGCATACCCCATCAGTGCAGCAATGCTTATTCAATACCGCCAGCAGATGGAGACACTGGGGGATAATTTTCTAAGGATTTATACTGATTTTTCCTGTCTGAATTTGTCGCACAGAAAGTTGCAGGCCAAATATGTGTGACATTTCTGCGACTTTAGCTTCTAGAGCATTTTTACAACATTATACATAGGTGCTGAATACATAAAAAGCGACTGTTCAGCGACAGACAAGTCGCATCGGCTGAAAGTAGGCCAGAATGTCAGTCCATGTTGGAGCAGGTTTAGATACAGTCTAAAGCATAGATCTCAAAGTCTGTGCACAGAATTTAGCAAGGGCCTCGCACCTTCTGATGCATCAGGTAGGTGCACAATAGCATAGCCTAACCCTCTGTACTTTGGTCTATATTGATGCGGGACATAGACAGCCAGCTGATGACCAATCCATTAGTGCAATGGATGGCTGGAAGCATTTGTCTTTGCCTTTGCAATACCACAGAAGCAATGCATGGTCAATGTACAGCAATGACACACCTGTGTGAACAGCCAGGAGACCCCCCCCCCCATGTTATGTTACATAGTTACATAGTTAGTACGGTCGAAAAAAGACATATGTCCATCACGTTCAACCAGGGAATTAAGGGGTAGGGGTGTGGCGCGATATTGGGGAAGGGATGAGATTTTATATTTCTTCATAAGCATTAATCTTATTTTGTCAATTAGGAACATTCAGCACCCACCCGCTATCAAGGCAGCTGCCTATCATGTCATGCCCTACCTGCACAGGTGTGCTGGCTACTCAAATGATCCAATTAAGGAGGCCATTTAGTCAGCAGCAGCAGAAGTCCTGTGCCTGGACGCTCCAACAGGGGCCAGACACAAGCAGAAGCAGAAGCAGCAGAAGCAGCAGCAGCACCACCTTTTGTTTTTTGGCTGCAGCAGCAGCAAGGCCCACAGGGCTGGCTAGCTGGCTAGCCAGCAAGCAGGTAGCAATGAAAGTAGGAATCTTTCTTTTTAACCCTGTAAGGGGGTGGTGCACTGTACCCGAAGATACTGCCATATCGGGTCAATGCATAGGGCGACGGAAGCAAGCTTCGAAATCGGCCCCCGTTCTCAAAAATCCATTTAATATATGGTCCCCAGATAGGGGACGTATCAGATATTAAACTGATAAGAACAGATACTACACTTGATCTTAGCCAAAAGGCCGAGAAGCGATAACCGTGAAAGGGGCGGGCCCAACAAGGTCCCCTTCATGGGCACTATCACTGCTTGCTGTCAGGGAGGCTGCCAGACAATTTTCCATGCACACTCTGGGCTGGGGGGCAGTCAACCACCAGTACACACAGCAGAACCTAAACCCATACCATTATTGCTAAGCAGCAAGACAGGGGCCCATTGCACTCCCACGGGGCCTTTTTAAATGCAATCCATAACCCGGATTTGCCAGGAACCCTTCTTACTCCTCCTACTTGCATGTGACACTGGGCTTAGGATCTGCATAGGAAACACACACACAAGCACACACCTACCTTTGTTGCCTGCAGATGCCTCCTTGGCTGTCCCCAAACGGTATCAAACCAACACCCACGGGAAGCTGTAAGCATAGAGGACATGCCTGCACCCCATTGGACTTACCTGTGTGGGTTAAATCCGGGTTATTTGACAACCTATGGCGGTGATGGTTCTGCTCAGGCAGAGCAGTGCTGATGCTCCTCATAAAGCTGTCGCTGCTGTGAAGGTTCTAGGTGACATCACAAATCCCTTTGGTTACATACACAACAAAGCTGGGTTGTTGTTGTTTACACTCTGCAAGGCCTGTGGAAGTGAGTGACATCATAGCACTGTAGTTCTGAGGGTTCAAGATGGATGCAACAATCTCCTGTTGCTTCTATGAAGGCCGTAATAGACGACATCACCAAACAGCTCCATAGTCACATACACAGCAAAGGAGAGATGTTGTTTACACCTAGTGATGTCAGTGGTATTGAGTGACATCACAGCACAGTGCTAAGGCTCCTGGGCCTGGACACAGCAGCGGCTGCAATATCTCAACGGAGAATACGTTTATATCTATGTGTGTGTGTGCGCATATATATATATATATATATATATATATATATATATATATATATATATTTCTCCGCCGAAATCACTTTTAAACCCATTTCCACCTTTTTTTCCCTTCTCCTCCTCTTACTTTTTTTTCACGTTTTTTTACGTTTTTCTCCTTTTCGCCTCTTTTCTGGGCGTATTATTCTTCTTTTTCTTCTTTTTTTTCGTCTAATGCATACCCCATCAGTGCAGCAATGCTTATTCAATACCGCCAGCAGATGGAGACACTGGGGGATAATTTTCTAAGGATTTATACTGATTTTTCCTGTCTGAATTTGTCGCACAGAAAGTTGCAGGCCAAATATGTGTGACATTTCTGCGACTTTAGCTTCTAGAGCATTTTTACAACATTATACATAGGTGCTGAATACATAAAAAGCGACTGTTCAGCGACAGACAAGTCGCATCGGCTGAAAGTAGGCCAGAATGTCAGTCCATGTTGGAGCAGGTTTAGATACAGTCTAAAGCATAGATCTCAAAGTCTGTGCACAGAATTTAGCAAGGGCCTCGCACCTTCTGATGCATCAGGTAGGTGCACAATAGCATAGCCTAACCCTCTGTACTTTGGTCTATATTGATGCGGGACATAGACAGCCAGCTGATGACCAATCCATTAGTGCAATGGATGGCTGGAAGCATTTGTCTTTGCCTTTGCAATACCACAGAAGCAATGCATGGTCAATGTACAGCAATGACACACCTGTGTGAACAGCCAGGAGACCCCCCCCCCATGTTATGTTACATAGTTACATAGTTAGTACGGTCGAAAAAAGACATATGTCCATCACGTTCAACCAGGGAATTAAGGGGTAGGGGTGTGGCGCGATATTGGGGAAGGGATGAGATTTTATATTTCTTCATAAGCATTAATCTTATTTTGTCAATTAGGAACATTCAGCACCCACCCGCTATCAAGGCAGCTGCCTATCATGTCATGCCCTACCTGCACAGGTGTGCTGGCTACTCAAATGATCCAATTAAGGAGGCCATTTAGTCAGCAGCAGCAGAAGTCCTGTGCCTGGACGCTCCAACAGGGGCCAGACACAAGCAGAAGCAGAAGCAGCAGAAGCAGCAGCAGCAGAAGCAGCAGCAGCACCACCTTTTGTTTTTTGGCTGCAGCAGCAGCAGCAAGGCCCACAGGGCTGGCTAGCTGGCTAGCCAGCAAGCAGGTAGCAATGAAAGTAGGAATCTTTCTTTTTAACCCTGTAAGGGGGTGGTGCACTGTACCCGAAGATACTGCCATATCGGGTCAATGCATAGGGCGACGGAAGCAAGCTTCGAAATCGGCCCCCGTTCTCAAAAATCCATTTAATATATGGTCCCCAGATAGGGGACGTATCAGATATTAAACTGATAAGAACAGATACTACACTTGATCTTAGCCAAAAGGCCGAGAAGCGATAACCGTGAAAGGGGCGGGCCCAACAAGGTCCCCTTCATGGGCACTATCACTGCTTGCTGTCAGGGAGGCTGCCAGACAATTTTCCATGCACACTCTGGGCTGGGGGGCAGTCAACCACCAGTACACACAGCAGAACCTAAACCCATACCATTATTGCTAAGCAGCAAGACAGGGGCCCATTGCACTCCCACGGGGCCTTTTTAAATGCAATCCATAACCCGGATTTGCCAGGAACCCTTCTTACTCCTCCTACTTGCATGTGACACTGGGCTTAGGATCTGCATAGGAAACACACACACAAGCACACACCTACCTTTGTTGCCTGCAGATGCCTCCTTGGCTGTCCCCAAACGGTATCAAACCAACACCCACGGGAAGCTGTAAGCATAGAGGACATGCCTGCACCCCATTGGACTTACCTGTGTGGGTTAAATCCGGGTTATTTGACAACCTATGGCGGTGATGGTTCTGCTCAGGCAGAGCAGTGCTGATGCTCCTCATAAAGCTGTCGCTGCTGTGAAGGTTCTAGGTGACATCACAAATCCCTTTGGTTACATACACAACAAAGCTGGGTTGTTGTTGTTTACACTCTGCAAGGCCTGTGGAAGTGAGTGACATCATAGCACTGTAGTTCTGAGGGTTCTAGATGGATGCAACAATCTCCTGTTGCTTCTATGAAGGCCGTAATAGACGACATCACCAAACAGCTCCATAGTCACATACACAGCAAAGGAGAGATGTTGTTTACACCTAGTGATGTCAGTGGTATTGAGTGACATCACAGCACAGTGCTAAGGCTCCTGGGCCTGGACACAGCAGCGGCTGCAATATCTCAACGGAGAATACGTTTATATCTATGTGTGTGTGTGCGCATATATATATATATATATATATATATATATATATATATATATATATTTCTCCGCCGAAATCACTTTTAAACCCATTTCCACCTTTTTTTCCCTTCTCCTCCTCTTACTTTTTTTTCACGTTTTTTTACGTTTTTCTCCTTTTCGCCTCTTTTCTGGGCGTATTATTCTTCTTTTTCTTCTTTTTTTTCGTCTAATGCATACCCCATCAGTGCAGCAATGCTTATTCAATACCGCCAGCAGATGGACACACTGGGGGATAATTTTCTAAGGATTTATACTGATTTTTCCTGTCTGAATTTGTCGCACAGAAAGTTGCAGGCCAAATATGTGTGACATTTCTGCGACTTTAGCTTCTAGAGCATTTTTACAACATTATACATAGGTGCTGAATACATAAAAAGCGACTGTTCAGCGACAGACAAGTCGCATCGGCTGAAAGTAGGCCAGAATGTCAGTCCATGTTGGAGCAGGTTTAGATACAGTCTAAAGCATAGATCTCAAAGTCTGTGCACAGAATTTAGCAAGGGCCTCGCACCTTCTGATGCATCAGGTAGGTGCACAATAGCATAGCCTAACCCTCTGTACTTTGGTCTATATTGATGCGGGACATAGACAGCCAGCTGATGACCAATCCATTAGTGCAATGGATGGCTGGAAGCATTTGTCTTTGCCTTTGCAATACCACAGAAGCAATGCATGGTCAATGTACAGCAATGACACACCTGTGTGAACAGCCAGGAGACCCCCCCCCCATGTTATGTTACATAGTTACATAGTTAGTACGGTCGAAAAAAGACATATGTCCATCACGTTCAACCAGGGAATTAAGGGGTAGGGGTGTGGCGCGATATTGGGGAAGGGATGAGATTTTATATTTCTTCATAAGCATTAATCTTATTTTGTCAATTAGGAACATTCAGCACCCACCCGCTATCAAGGCAGCTGCCTATCATGTCATGCCCTACCTGCACAGGTGTGCTGGCTACTCAAATGATCCAATTAAGGAGGCCATTTAGTCAGCAGCAGCAGAAGTCCTGTGCCTGGACGCTCCAACAGGGGCCAGACACAAGCAGAAGCAGAAGCAGCAGAAGCAGCAGCAGCACCACCTTTTGTTTTTTGGCTGCAGCAGCAGCAAGGCCCACAGGGCTGGCTAGCTGGCTAGCCAGCAAGCAGGTAGCAATGAAAGTAGGAATCTTTCTTTTTAACCCTGTAAGGGGGTGGTGCACTGTACCCGAAGATACTGCCATATCGGGTCAATGCATAGGGCGACGGAAGCAAGCTTCGAAATCGGCCCCCGTTCTCAAAAATCCATTTAATATATGGTCCCCAGATAGGGGACGTATCAGATATTAAACTGATAAGAACAGATTTTTTTTTTTATCTAAAGCCGAGGAACGTGCTTTCGATTCACCCAAAGTGCAAGAAAAAGTGCAAACGTGTTACACTAAAAAAACGTGCACAAAGGATGCGGTCTATCGCAAGCCCTTCTCCGATAGGAGAGAGGCCCCCCAACAAACCTTACCCTTCGCCTCCGGACCAAAAGGTACCTGCGAGGTTCCAGGTTCGATGTCCCTTTTCGCCGAAGCTACTAGGGGACCACAAATGCTCCCGGCATCCCCCTTGGCGTTAGCCAAGGTATCTGCCCGCAGAGCCGATTACGGTAGGTATCCTGCCAAAGCAGGAGTACCCGGGGTGTTTGCAGGGAGGTGCGGAACCTAATGGCCACACACACCTCCCCTAGACCGCCAGGAGGGACACCCAGAAGGGCTACCGCATCCTGACAAATCCTGTGAACACACAACACGCAAAAAGTGACACAGTGAGACAAAAAATAAATAAATAAGTGAATGTGTGCAGATATACTGCCCGGACATCCGGCCGGATCTATAAAAATTTCTCTGATCCTAGCCAGAAGGCCGGGAACCAAGAGGTGAGTGCCACAAGGTGAAGAGATTATGGTGCCCGTGCTTCAACTCAGTGAGCCTATTCTCCCAGTGAGTTTCGGCACCTCGGGGTCACCACTCCCCGAGGCACAAAAGTACCTCGGCTCTAGACCCTCTCAGCCTCATGGCGAGACCCGGAGGGAACAGGTCACATCGGGGCAGCCGTCGAGCTGATTCCTCAGAACCAGCCCCGGAAAGCCCTGGTACACCTGCATCCTCCATGCAGCACCCATCCCCACCAGCCCCATACCGGCGTTACGGTACACCGGCATGAAAAACTGATAAGAACAGATACTACACTTGATCTTAGCCAAAAGGCCGAGAAGCGATAACCGTGAAAGGGGCGGGCCCAACAAGGTCCCCTTCATGGGCACTATCACTGCTTGCTGTCAGGGAGGCTGCCAGACAATTTTCCATGCACACTCTGGGCTGGGGGGCAGTCAACCACCAGTACACACAGCAGAACCTAAACCCATACCATTATTGCTAAGCAGCAAGACAGGGGCCCATTGCACTCCCACGGGGCCTTTTTAAATGCAATCCATAACCCGGATTTGCCAGGAACCCTTCTTACTCCTCCTACTTGCATGTGACACTGGGCTTAGGATCTGCATAGGAAACACACACACAAGCACACACCTACCTTTGTTGCCTGCAGATGCCTCCTTGGCTGTCCCCAAACGGTATCAAACCAACACCCACGGGAAGCTGTAAGCATAGAGGACATGCCTGCACCCCATTGGACTTACCTGTGTGGGTTAAATCCGGGTTATTTGACAACCTATGGCGGTGATGGTTCTGCTCAGGCAGAGCAGTGCTGATGCTCCTCATAAAGCTGTCGCTGCTGTGAAGGTTCTAGGTGACATCACAAATCCCTTTGGTTACATACACAACAAAGCTGGGTTGTTGTTGTTTACACTCTGCAAGGCCTGTGGAAGTGAGTGACATCATAGCACTGTAGTTCTGAGGGTTCAAGATGGATGCAACAATCTCCTGTTGCTTCTATGAAGGCCGTAATAGACGACATCACCAAACAGCTCCATAGTCACATACACAGCAAAGGAGAGATGTTGTTTACACCTAGTGATGTCAGTGGTATTGAGTGACATCACAGCACAGTGCTAAGGCTCCTGGGCCTGGACACAGCAGCGGCTGCAATATCTCAACGGAGAATACGTTTATATCTATGTGTGTGTGTGCGCATATATATATATATATATATATATATATATATATATATATATATATTTCTCCGCCGAAATCACTTTTAAACCCATTTCCACCTTTTTTTCCCTTCTCCTCCTCTTACTTTTTTTTCACGTTTTTTTACGTTTTTCTCCTTTTCGCCTCTTTTCTGGGCGTATTATTCTTCTTTTTCTTCTTTTTTTTCGTCTAATGCATACCCCATCAGTGCAGCAATGCTTATTCAATACCGCCAGCAGATGGAGACACTGGGGGATAATTTTCTAAGGATTTATACTGATTTTTCCTGTCTGAATTTGTCGCACAGAAAGTTGCAGGCCAAATATGTGTGACATTTCTGCGACTTTAGCTTCTAGAGCATTTTTACAACATTATACATAGGTGCTGAATACATAAAAAGCGACTGTTCAGCGACAGACAAGTCGCATCGGCTGAAAGTAGGCCAGAATGTCAGTCCATGTTGGAGCAGGTTTAGATACAGTCTAAAGCATAGATCTCAAAGTCTGTGCACAGAATTTAGCAAGGGCCTCGCACCTTCTGATGCATCAGGTAGGTGCACAATAGCATAGCCTAACCCTCTGTACTTTGGTCTATATTGATGCGGGACATAGACAGCCAGCTGATGACCAATCCATTAGTGCAATGGATGGCTGGAAGCATTTGTCTTTGCCTTTGCAATACCACAGAAGCAATGCATGGTCAATGTACAGCAATGACACACCTGTGTGAACAGCCAGGAGACCCCCCCCCCATGTTATGTTACATAGTTACATAGTTAGTACGGTCGAAAAAAGACATATGTCCATCACGTTCAACCAGGGAATTAAGGGGTAGGGGTGTGGCGCGATATTGGGGAAGGGATGAGATTTTATATTTCTTCATAAGCATTAATCTTATTTTGTCAATTAGGAACATTCAGCACCCACCCGCTATCAAGGCAGCTGCCTATCATGTCATGCCCTACCTGCACAGGTGTGCTGGCTACTCAAATGATCCAATTAAGGAGGCCATTTAGTCAGCAGCAGCAGAAGTCCTGTGCCTGGACGCTCCAACAGGGGCCAGACACAAGCAGAAGCAGAAGCAGCAGAAGCAGCAGCAGCACCACCTTTTGTTTTTTGGCTGCAGCAGCAGCAAGGCCCACAGGGCTGGCTAGCTGGCTAGCCAGCAAGCAGGTAGCAATGAAAGTAGGAATCTTTCTTTTTAACCCTGTAAGGGGGTGGTGCACTGTACCCGAAGATACTGCCATATCGGGTCAATGCATAGGGCGACGGAAGCAAGCTTCGAAATCGGCCCCCGTTCTCAAAAATCCATTTAATATATGGTCCCCAGATAGGGGACGTATCAGATATTAAACTGATAAGAACAGATTTTTTTTTTTTTTTTTTTTTTTTTTTTAAAGCCGAGGAACGTGCTTTCGATTCACCCAAAGTGCAAGAAAAAGTGCAAACGTGTTACACTAAAAAAACGTGCACAAAGGATGCGGTCTATCGCAAGCCCTTCTCCGATAGGAGAGAGGCCCCCCAACAAACCTTACCCTTCGCCTCCGGACCAAAAGGTACCTGCGAGGTTCCAGGTTCGATGTCCCTTTTCGCCGAAGCTACTAGGGGACCACAAATGCTCCCGGCATCCCCCTTGGCGTTAGCCAAGGTATCTGCCCGCAGAGCCGATTACGGTAGGTACCCTGCCAAAGCAGGAGTACCCGGGGTGTTTGCAGGGAGGTGCGGAACCTAATGGCCACACACACCTCCCCTAGACCGCCAGGAGGGACACCCAGAAGGGCTACCGCATCCTGACAAATCCTGTGAACACACAACACGCAAAAAGTGACACAGTGAGACAAAAAAGAAATAAATAAGTGAATGTGTGCAGATATACTGCCCGGACATCCGGCCGGATCTATAAAAATTTCTCTGATCCTAGCCAGAAGGCCGGGAATCAAGAGGTGAGTGCCACAAGGTGAAGAGATTATGGTGCCCGTGCTTCAACTCAGTGAGTCTATTCTCCCAGTGAGTTTCGGCACCTCGGGGTCACCACTCCCCGAGGCACAAAAGTACCTCGGCTCTAGACCCTCTCAGCCTCATGGCGAGACCCGGAGGGAACAGGTCACATCGGGGCAGCCGTCGAGCTGATTCCTCAGAACCAGCCCCGGAAAGCCCTGGTACACCTGCATCCTCCATGCAGCACCCATCCCCACCAGCATGAAAACTGATAAGAACAGATACTACACTTGATCTTAGCCAAAAGGCCGAGAAGCGATAACCGTGAAAGGGGCGGGCCCAACAAGGTCCCCTTCATGGGCACTATCACTGCTTGCTGTCAGGGAGGCTGCCAGACAATTTTCCATGCACACTCTGGGCTGGGGGGCAGTCAACCACCAGTACACACAGCAGAACCTAAACCCATACCATTATTGCTAAGCAGCAAGACAGGGGCCCATTGCACTCCCACGGGGCCTTTTTAAATGCAATCCATAACCCGGATTTGCCAGGAACCCTTCTTACTCCTCCTACTTGCATGTGACACTGGGCTTAGGATCTGCATAGGAAACACACACACAAGCACACACCTACCTTTGTTGCCTGCAGATGCCTCCTTGGCTGTCCCCAAACGGTATCAAACCAACACCCACGGGAAGCTGTAAGCATAGAGGACATGCCTGCACCCCATTGGACTTACCTGTGTGGGTTAAATCCGGGTTATTTGACAACCTATGGCGGTGATGGTTCTGCTCAGGCAGAGCAGTGCTGATGCTCCTCATAAAGCTGTCGCTGCTGTGAAGGTTCTAGGTGACATCACAAATCCCTTTGGTTACATACACAACAAAGCTGGGTTGTTGTTGTTTACACTCTGCAAGGCCTGTGGAAGTGAGTGACATCATAGCACTGTAGTTCTGAGGGTTCAAGATGGATGCAACAATCTCCTGTTGCTTCTATGAAGGCCGTAATAGACGACATCACCAAACAGCTCCATAGTCACATACACAGCAAAGGAGAGATGTTGTTTACACCTAGTGATGTCAGTGGTATTGAGTGACATCACAGCACAGTGCTAAGGCTCCTGGGCCTGGACACAGCAGCGGCTGCAATATCTCAACGGAGAATACGTTTATATCTATGTGTGTGTGTGCGCATATATATATATATATATATATATATATATATATATATATATATTTCTCCGCCGAAATCACTTTTAAACCCATTTCCACCTTTTTTTCCCTTCTCCTCCTCTTACTTTTTTTTCACGTTTTTTTACGTTTTTCTCCTTTTCGCCTCTTTTCTGGGCGTATTATTCTTCTTTTTCTTCTTTTTTTTCGTCTAATGCATACCCCATCAGTGCAGCAATGCTTATTCAATACCGCCAGCAGATGGAGACACTGGGGGATAATTTTCTAAGGATTTATACTGATTTTTCCTGTCTGAATTTGTCGCACAGAAAGTTGCAGGCCAAATATGTGTGACATTTCTGCGACTTTAGCTTCTAGAGCATTTTTACAACATTATACATAGGTGCTGAATACATAAAAAGCGACTGTTCAGCGACAGACAAGTCGCATCGGCTGAAAGTAGGCCAGAATGTCAGTCCATGTTGGAGCAGGTTTAGATACAGTCTAAAGCATAGATCTCAAAGTCTGTGCACAGAATTTAGCAAGGGCCTCGCACCTTCTGATGCATCAGGTAGGTGCACAATAGCATAGCCTAACCCTCTGTACTTTGGTCTATATTGATGCGGGACATAGACAGCCAGCTGATGACCAATCCATTAGTGCAATGGATGGCTGGAAGCATTTGTCTTTGCCTTTGCAATACCACAGAAGCAATGCATGGTCAATGTACAGCAATGACACACCTGTGTGAACAGCCAGGAGACCCCCCCCCCATGTTATGTTACATAGTTACATAGTTAGTACGGTCGAAAAAAGACATATGTCCATCACGTTCAACCAGGGAATTAAGGGGTAGGGGTGTGGCGCGATATTGGGGAAGGGATGAGATTTTATATTTCTTCATAAGCATTAATCTTATTTTGTCAATTAGGAACATTCAGCACCCACCCGCTATCAAGGCAGCTGCCTATCATGTCATGCCCTACCTGCACAGGTGTGCTGGCTACTCAAATGATCCAATTAAGGAGGCCATTTAGTCAGCAGCAGCAGAAGTCCTGTGCCTGGACGCTCCAACAGGGGCCAGACACAAGCAGAAGCAGAAGCAGCAGAAGCAGCAGCAGCACCACCTTTTGTTTTTTGGCTGCAGCAGCAGCAAGGCCCACAGGGCTGGCTAGCTGGCTAGCCAGCAAGCAGGTAGCAATGAAAGTAGGAATCTTTCTTTTTAACCCTGTAAGGGGGTGGTGCACTGTACCCGAAGATACTGCCATATCGGGTCAATGCATAGGGCGACGGAAGCAAGCTTCGAAATCGGCCCCCGTTCTCAAAAATCCATTTAATATATGGTCCCCAGATAGGGGACGTATCAGATATTAAACTGATAAGAACAGATACTACACTTGATCTTAGCCAAAAGGCCGAGAAGCGATAACCGTGAAAGGGGCGGGCCCAACAAGGTCCCCTTCATGGGCACTATCACTGCTTGCTGTCAGGGAGGCTGCCAGACAATTTTCCATGCACACTCTGGGCTGGGGGGCAGTCAACCACCAGTACACACAGCAGAACCTAAACCCATACCATTATTGCTAAGCAGCAAGACAGGGGCCCATTGCACTCCCACGGGGCCTTTTTAAATGCAATCCATAACCCGGATTTGCCAGGAACCCTTCTTACTCCTCCTACTTGCATGTGACACTGGGCTTAGGATCTGCATAGGAAACACACACACAAGCACACACCTACCTTTGTTGCCTGCAGATGCCTCCTTGGCTGTCCCCAAACGGTATCAAACCAACACCCACGGGAAGCTGTAAGCATAGAGGACATGCCTGCACCCCATTGGACTTACCTGTGTGGGTTAAATCCGGGTTATTTGACAACCTATGGCGGTGATGGTTCTGCTCAGGCAGAGCAGTGCTGATGCTCCTCATAAAGCTGTCGCTGCTGTGAAGGTTCTAGGTGACATCACAAATCCCTTTGGTTACATACACAACAAAGCTGGGTTGTTGTTGTTTACACTCTGCAAGGCCTGTGGAAGTGAGTGACATCATAGCACTGTAGTTCTGAGGGTTCAAGATGGATGCAACAATCTCCTGTTGCTTCTATGAAGGCCGTAATAGACGACATCACCAAACAGCTCCATAGTCACATACACAGCAAAGGAGAGATGTTGTTTACACCTAGTGATGTCAGTGGTATTGAGTGACATCACAGCACAGTGCTAAGGCTCCTGGGCCTGGACACAGCAGCGGCTGCAATATCTCAACGGAGAATACGTTTATATCTATGTGTGTGTGTGCGCATATATATATATATATATATATATATATATATATATATATATATATATATATATATATTTCTCCGCCGAAATCACTTTTAAACCCATTTCCACCTTTTTTTCCCTTCTCCTCCTCTTACTTTTTTTTCACGTTTTTTTACGTTTTTCTCCTTTTCGCCTCTTTTCTGGGCGTATTATTCTTCTTTTTCTTCTTTTTTTTCGTCTAATGCATACCCCATCAGTGCAGCAATGCTTATTCAATACCGCCAGCAGATGGAGACACTGGGGGATAATTTTCTAAGGATTTATACTGATTTTTCCTGTCTGAATTTGTCGCACAGAAAGTTGCAGGCCAAATATGTGTGACATTTCTGCGACTTTAGCTTCTAGAGCATTTTTACAACATTATACATAGGTGCTGAATACATAAAAAGCGACTGTTCAGCGACAGACAAGTCGCATCGGCTGAAAGTAGGCCAGAATGTCAGTCCATGTTGGAGCAGGTTTAGATACAGTCTAAAGCATAGATCTCAAAGTCTGTGCACAGAATTTAGCAAGGGCCTCGCACCTTCTGATGCATCAGGTAGGTGCACAATAGCATAGCCTAACCCTCTGTACTTTGGTCTATATTGATGCGGGACATAGACAGCCAGCTGATGACCAATCCATTAGTGCAATGGATGGCTGGAAGCATTTGTCTTTGCCTTTGCAATACCACAGAAGCAATGCATGGTCAATGTACAGCAATGACACACCTGTGTGAACAGCCAGGAGACCCCCCCCCCATGTTATGTTACATAGTTACATAGTTAGTACGGTCGAAAAAAGACATATGTCCATCACGTTCAACCAGGGAATTAAGGGGTAGGGGTGTGGCGCGATATTGGGGAAGGGATGAGATTTTATATTTCTTCATAAGCATTAATCTTATTTTGTCAATTAGGAACATTCAGCACCCACCCGCTATCAAGGCAGCTGCCTATCATGTCATGCCCTACCTGCACAGGTGTGCTGGCTACTCAAATGATCCAATTAAGGAGGCCATTTAGTCAGCAGCAGCAGAAGTCCTGTGCCTGGACGCTCCAACAGGGGCCAGACACAAGCAGAAGCAGAAGCAGCAGAAGCAGCAGCAGCACCACCTTTTGTTTTTTGGCTGCAGCAGCAGCAAGGCCCACAGGGCTGGCTAGCTGGCTAGCCAGCAAGCAGGTAGCAATGAAAGTAGGAATCTTTCTTTTTAACCCTGTAAGGGGGTGGTGCACTGTACCCGAAGATACTGCCATATCGGGTCAATGCATAGGGCGACGGAAGCAAGCTTCGAAATCGGCCCCCGTTCTCAAAAATCCATTTAATATATGGTCCCCAGATAGGGGACGTATCAGATATTAAACTGATAAGAACAGATACTACACTTGATCTTAGCCAAAAGGCCGAGAAGCGATAACCGTGAAAGGGGCGGGCCCAACAAGGTCCCCTTCATGGGCACTATCACTGCTTGCTGTCAGGGAGGCTGCCAGACAATTTTCCATGCACACTCTGGGCTGGGGGGCAGTCAACCACCAGTACACACAGCAGAACCTAAACCCATACCATTATTGCTAAGCAGCAAGACAGGGGCCCATTGCACTCCCACGGGGCCTTTTTAAATGCAATCCATAACCCGGATTTGCCAGGAACCCTTCTTACTCCTCCTACTTGCATGTGACACTGGGCTTAGGATCTGCATAGGAAACACACACACAAGCACACACCTACCTTTGTTGCCTGCAGATGCCTCCTTGGCTGTCCCCAAACGGTATCAAACCAACACCCACGGGAAGCTGTAAGCATAGAGGACATGCCTGCACCCCATTGGACTTACCTGTGTGGGTTAAATCCGGGTTATTTGACAACCTATGGCGGTGATGGTTCTGCTCAGGCAGAGCAGTGCTGATGCTCCTCATAAAGCTGTCGCTGCTGTGAAGGTTCTAGGTGACATCACAAATCCCTTTGGTTACATACACAACAAAGCTGGGTTGTTGTTGTTTACACTCTGCAAGGCCTGTGGAAGTGAGTGACATCATAGCACTGTAGTTCTGAGGGTTCAAGATGGATGCAACAATCTCCTGTTGCTTCTATGAAGGCCGTAATAGACGACATCACCAAACAGCTCCATAGTCACATACACAGCAAAGGAGAGATGTTGTTTACACCTAGTGATGTCAGTGGTATTGAGTGACATCACAGCACAGTGCTAAGGCTCCTGGGCCTGGACACAGCAGCGGCTGCAATATCTCAACGGAGAATACGTTTATATCTATGTGTGTGTGTGCGCATATATATATATATATATATATATATATATATATATATATATATATATATATATATATATTTCTCCGCCGAAATCACTTTTAAACCCATTTCCACCTTTTTTTCCCTTCTCCTCCTCTTACTTTTTTTTCACGTTTTTTTACGTTTTTCTCCTTTTCGCCTCTTTTCTGGGCGTATTATTCTTCTTTTTCTTCTTTTTTTTCGTCTAATGCATACCCCATCAGTGCAGCAATGCTTATTCAATACCGCCAGCAGATGGAGACACTGGGGGATAATTTTCTAAGGATTTATACTGATTTTTCCTGTCTGAATTTGTCGCACAGAAAGTTGCAGGCCAAATATGTGTGACATTTCTGCGACTTTAGCTTCTAGAGCATTTTTACAACATTATACATAGGTGCTGAATACATAAAAAGCGACTGTTCAGCGACAGACAAGTCGCATCGGCTGAAAGTAGGCCAGAATGTCAGTCCATGTTGGAGCAGGTTTAGATACAGTAAAGCATAGATCTCAAAGTCTGTGCACAGAATTTAGCAAGGGCCTCGCACCTTCTGATGCATCAGGTAGGTGCACAATAGCATAGCCTAACCCTCTGTACTTTGGTCTATATTGATGCGGGACATAGACAGCCAGCTGATGACCAATCCATTAGTGCAATGGATGGCTGGAAGCATTTGTCTTTGCCTTTGCAATACCACAGAAGCAATGCATGGTCAATGTACAGCAATGACACACCTGTGTGAACAGCCAGGAGACCCCCCCCCCATGTTATGTTACATAGTTACATAGTTAGTACGGTCGAAAAAAGACATATGTCCATCACGTTCAACCAGGGAATTAAGGGGTAGGGGTGTGGCGCGATATTGGGGAAGGGATGAGATTTTATATTTCTTCATAAGCATTAATCTTATTTTGTCAATTAGGAACATTCAGCACCCACCCGCTATCAAGGCAGCTGCCTATCATGTCATGCCCTACCTGCACAGGTGTGCTGGCTACTCAAATGATCCAATTAAGGAGGCCATTTAGTCAGCAGCAGCAGAAGTCCTGTGCCTGGACGCTCCAACAGGGGCCAGACACAAGCAGAAGCAGAAGCAGCAGAAGCAGCAGCAGCACCACCTTTTGTTTTTTGGCTGCAGCAGCAGCAAGGCCCACAGGGCTGGCTAGCTGGCTAGCCAGCAAGCAGGTAGCAATGAAAGTAGGAATCTTTCTTTTTAACCCTGTAAGGGGGTGGTGCACTGTACCCGAAGATACTGCCATATCGGGTCAATGCATAGGGCGACGGAAGCAAGCTTCGAAATCGGCCCCCGTTCTCAAAAATCCATTTAATATATGGTCCCCAGATAGGGGACGTATCAGATATTAAACTGATAAGAACAGATACTACACTTGATCTTAGCCAAAAGGCCGAGAAGCGATAACCGTGAAAGGGGCGGGCCCAACAAGGTCCCCTTCATGGGCACTATCACTGCTTGCTGTCAGGGAGGCTGCCAGACAATTTTCCATGCACACTCTGGGCTGGGGGGCAGTCAACCACCAGTACACACAGCAGAACCTAAACCCATACCATTATTGCTAAGCAGCAAGACAGGGGCCCATTGCACTCCCACGGGGCCTTTTTAAATGCAATCCATAACCCGGATTTGCCAGGAACCCTTCTTACTCCTCCTACTTGCATGTGACACTGGGCTTAGGATCTGCATAGGAAACACACACACAAGCACACACCTACCTTTGTTGCCTGCAGATGCCTCCTTGGCTGTCCCCAAACGGTATCAAACCAACACCCACGGGAAGCTGTAAGCATAGAGGACATGCCTGCACCCCATTGGACTTACCTGTGTGGGTTAAATCCGGGTTATTTGACAACCTATGGCGGTGATGGTTCTGCTCAGGCAGAGCAGTGCTGATGCTCCTCATAAAGCTGTCGCTGCTGTGAAGGTTCTAGGTGACATCACAAATCCCTTTGGTTACATACACAACAAAGCTGGGTTGTTGTTGTTTACACTCTGCAAGGCCTGTGGAAGTGAGTGACATCATAGCACTGTAGTTCTGAGGGTTCTAGATGGATGCAACAATCTCCTGTTGCTTCTATGAAGGCCGTAATAGACGACATCACCAAACAGCTCCATAGTCACATACACAGCAAAGGAGAGATGTTGTTTACACCTAGTGATGTCAGTGGTATTGAGTGACATCACAGCACAGTGCTAAGGCTCCTGGGCCTGGACACAGCAGCGGCTGCAATATCTCAACGGAGAATACGTTTATATCTATGTGTGTGTGTGCGCATATATATATATATATATATATATATATATATATATATATATATATATATATATTTCTCCGCCGAAATCACTTTTAAACCCATTTCCACCTTTTTTCCCTTCTCCTCCTCTTACTTTTTTTTCACGTTTTTTTACGTTTTTCTCCTTTTCGCCTCTTTTCTGGGCGTATTATTCTTCTTTTTCTTCTTTTTTTTCGTCTAATGCATACCCCATCAGTGCAGCAATGCTTATTCAATACCGCCAGCAGATGGAGACACTGGGGGATAATTTTCTAAGGATTTATACTGATTTTTCCTGTCTGAATTTGTCGCACAGAAAGTTGCAGGCCAAATATGTGTGACATTTCTGCGACTTTAGCTTCTAGAGCATTTTTACAACATTATACATAGGTGCTGAATACATAAAAAGCGACTGTTCAGCGACAGACAAGTCGCATCGGCTGAAAGTAGGCCAGAATGTCAGTCCATGTTGGAGCAGGTTTAGATACAGTCTAAAGCATAGATCTCAAAGTCTGTGCACAGAATTTAGCAAGGGCCTCGCACCTTCTGATGCATCAGGTAGGTGCACAATAGCATAGCCTAACCCTCTGTACTTTGGTCTATATTGATGCGGGACATAGACAGCCAGCTGATGACCAATCCATTAGTGCAATGGATGGCTGGAAGCATTTGTCTTTGCCTTTGCAATACCACAGAAGCAATGCATGGTCAATGTACAGCAATGACACACCTGTGTGAACAGCCAGGAGACCCCCCCCCCATGTTATGTTACATAGTTACATAGTTAGTACGGTCGAAAAAAGACATATGTCCATCACGTTCAACCAGGGAATTAAGGGGTAGGGGTGTGGCGCGATATTGGGGAAGGGATGAGATTTTATATTTCTTCATAAGCATTAATCTTATTTTGTCAATTAGGAACATTCAGCACCCACCCGCTATCAAGGCAGCTGCCTATCATGTCATGCCCTACCTGCACAGGTGTGCTGGCTACTCAAATGATCCAATTAAGGAGGCCATTTAGTCAGCAGCAGCAGAAGTCCTGTGCCTGGACGCTCCAACAGGGGCCAGACACAAGCAGAAGCAGAAGCAGCAGAAGCAGCAGCAGCACCACCTTTTGTTTTTTGGCTGCAGCAGCAGCAAGGCCCACAGGGCTGGCTAGCTGGCTAGCCAGCAAGCAGGTAGCAATGAAAGTAGGAATCTTTCTTTTTAACCCTGTAAGGGGGTGGTGCACTGTACCCGAAGATACTGCCATATCGGGTCAATGCATAGGGCGACGGAAGCAAGCTTCGAAATCGGCCCCCGTTCTCAAAAATCCATTTAATATATGGTCCCCAGATAGGGGACGTATCAGATATTAAACTGATAAGAACAGATACTACACTTGATCTTAGCCAAAAGGCCGAGAAGCGATAACCGTGAAAGGGGCGGGCCCAACAAGGTCCCCTTCATGGGCACTATCACTGCTTGCTGTCAGGGAGGCTGCCAGACAATTTTCCATGCACACTCTGGGCTGGGGGGCAGTCAACCACCAGTACACACAGCAGAACCTAAACCCATACCATTATTGCTAAGCAGCAAGACAGGGGCCCATTGCACTCCCACGGGGCCTTTTTAAATGCAATCCATAACCCGGATTTGCCAGGAACCCTTCTTACTCCTCCTACTTGCATGTGACACTGGGCTTAGGATCTGCATAGGAAACACACACACAAGCACACACCTACCTTTGTTGCCTGCAGATGCCTCCTTGGCTGTCCCCAAACGGTATCAAACCAACACCCACGGGAAGCTGTAAGCATAGAGGACATGCCTGCACCCCATTGGACTTACCTGTGTGGGTTAAATCCGGGTTATTTGACAACCTATGGCGGTGATGGTTCTGCTCAGGCAGAGCAGTGCTGATGCTCCTCATAAAGCTGTCGCTGCTGTGAAGGTTCTAGGTGACATCACAAATCCCTTTGGTTACATACACAACAAAGCTGGGTTGTTGTTGTTTACACTCTGCAAGGCCTGTGGAAGTGAGTGACATCATAGCACTGTAGTTCTGAGGGTTCAAGATGGATGCAACAATCTCCTGTTGCTTCTATGAAGGCCGTAATAGACGACATCACCAAACAGCTCCATAGTCACATACACAGCAAAGGAGAGATGTTGTTTACACCTAGTGATGTCAGTGGTATTGAGTGACATCACAGCACAGTGCTAAGGCTCCTGGGCCTGGACACAGCAGCGGCTGCAATATCTCAACGGAGAATACGTTTATATCTATGTGTGTGTGTGCGCATATATATATATATATATATATATATATATATATATATATATATTTCTCCGCCGAAATCACTTTTAAACCCATTTCCACCTTTTTTTCCCTTCTCCTCCTCTTACTTTTTTTTCACGTTTTTTTACGTTTTTCTCCTTTTCGCCTCTTTTCTGGGCGTATTATTCTTCTTTTTCTTCTTTTTTTTCGTCTAATGCATACCCCATCAGTGCAGCAATGCTTATTCAATACCGCCAGCAGATGGAGACACTGGGGGATAATTTTCTAAGGATTTATACTGATTTTTCCTGTCTGAATTTGTCGCACAGAAAGTTGCAGGCCAAATATGTGTGACATTTCTGCGACTTTAGCTTCTAGAGCATTTTTACAACATTATACATAGGTGCTGAATACATAAAAAGCGACTGTTCAGCGACAGACAAGTCGCATCGGCTGAAAGTAGGCCAGAATGTCAGTCCATGTTGGAGCAGGTTTAGATACAGTCTAAAGCATAGATCTCAAAGTCTGTGCACAGAATTTAGCAAGGGCCTCGCACCTTCTGATGCATCAGGTAGGTGCACAATAGCATAGCCTAACCCTCTGTACTTTGGTCTATATTGATGCGGGACATAGACAGCCAGCTGATGACCAATCCATTAGTGCAATGGATGGCTGGAAGCATTTGTCTTTGCCTTTGCAATACCACAGAAGCAATGCATGGTCAATGTACAGCAATGACACACCTGTGTGAACAGCCAGGAGACCCCCCCCCCATGTTATGTTACATAGTTACATAGTTAGTACGGTCGAAAAAAGACATATGTCCATCACGTTCAACCAGGGAATTAAGGGGTAGGGGTGTGGCGCGATATTGGGGAAGGGATGAGATTTTATATTTCTTCATAAGCATTAATCTTATTTTGTCAATTAGGAACATTCAGCACCCACCCGCTATCAAGGCAGCTGCCTATCATGTCATGCCCTACCTGCACAGGTGTGCTGGCTACTCAAATGATCCAATTAAGGAGGCCATTTAGTCAGCAGCAGCAGAAGTCCTGTGCCTGGACGCTCCAACAGGGGCCAGACACAAGCAGAAGCAGAAGCAGCAGAAGCAGCAGCAGCACCACCTTTTGTTTTTTGGCTGCAGCAGCAGCAAGGCCCACAGGGCTGGCTAGCTGGCTAGCCAGCAAGCAGGTAGCAATGAAAGTAGGAATCTTTCTTTTTAACCCTGTAAGGGGGTGGTGCACTGTACCCGAAGATACTGCCATATCGGGTCAATGCATAGGGCGACGGAAGCAAGCTTCGAAATCGGCCCCCGTTCTCAAAAATCCATTTAATATATGGTCCCCAGATAGGGGACGTATCAGATATTAAACTGATAAGAACAGATACTACACTTGATCTTAGCCAAAAGGCCGAGAAGCGATAACCGTGAAAGGGGCGGGCCCAACAAGGTCCCCTTCATGGGCACTATCACTGCTTGCTGTCAGGGAGGCTGCCAGACAATTTTCCATGCACACTCTGGGCTGGGGGGCAGTCAACCACCAGTACACACAGCAGAACCTAAACCCATACCATTATTGCTAAGCAGCAAGACAGGGGCCCATTGCACTCCCACGGGGCCTTTTTAAATGCAATCCATAACCCGGATTTGCCAGGAACCCTTCTTACTCCTCCTACTTGCATGTGACACTGGGCTTAGGATCTGCATAGGAAACACACACACAAGCACACACCTACCTTTGTTGCCTGCAGATGCCTCCTTGGCTGTCCCCAAACGGTATCAAACCAACACCCACGGGAAGCTGTAAGCATAGAGGACATGCCTGCACCCCATTGGACTTACCTGTGTGGGTTAAATCCGGGTTATTTGACAACCTATGGCGGTGATGGTTCTGCTCAGGCAGAGCAGTGCTGATGCTCCTCATAAAGCTGTCGCTGCTGTGAAGGTTCTAGGTGACATCACAAATCCCTTTGGTTACATACACAACAAAGCTGGGTTGTTGTTGTTTACACTCTGCAAGGCCTGTGGAAGTGAGTGACATCATAGCACTGTAGTTCTGAGGGTTCTAGATGGATGCAACAATCTCCTGTTGCTTCTATGAAGGCCGTAATAGACGACATCACCAAACAGCTCCATAGTCACATACACAGCAAAGGAGAGATGTTGTTTACACCTAGTGATGTCAGTGGTATTGAGTGACATCACAGCACAGTGCTAAGGCTCCTGGGCCTGGACACAGCAGCGGCTGCAATATCTCAACGGAGAATACGTTTATATATATGTGTGTGTGTGCGCGTATATATATATATATATATATATATATATATATATATATATATTTCTCCGCCGAAATCACTTTTAAACCCATTTCCACCTTTTTTTCCCTTCTCCTCCTCTTACTTTTTTTTCAAGTTTTTTTACGTTTTTCTCCTTTTCGCCTCTTTTCTGGGCGTATTATTCTTCTTTTTCTTCTTTTTTTTCGTCTAATGCATACCCCATCAGTGCAGCAATGCTTATTCAATACCGCCAGCAGATGGAGACACTGGGGGATAATTTTCTAAGGATTTATACTGATTTTTCCTGTCTGAATTTGTCGCACAGAAAGTTGCAGGCCAAATATGTGTGACATTTCTGCGACTTTAGCTTCTAGAGCATTTTTACAACATTATACATAGGTGCTGAATACATAAAAAGCGACTGTTCAGCGACAGACAAGTCGCATCGGCTGAAAGTAGGCCAGAATGTCAGTCCATGTTGGAGCAGGTTTAGATACAGTCTAAAGCATAGATCTCAAAGTCTGTGCACAGAATTTAGCAAGGGCCTCGCACCTTCTGATGCATCAGGTAGGTGCACAATAGCATAGCCTAACCCTCTGTACTTTGGTCTATATTGATGCGGGACATAGACAGCCAGCTGATGACCAATCCATTAGTGCAATGGATGGCTGGAAGCATTTGTCTTTGCCTTTGCAATACCACAGAAGCAATGCATGGTCAATGTACAGCAATGACACACCTGTGTGAACAGCCAGGAGACCCCCCCCCCATGTTATGTTACATAGTTACATAGTTAGTACGGTCGAAAAAAGACATATGTCCATCACGTTCAACCAGGGAATTAAGGGGTAGGGGTGTGGCGCGATATTGGGGAAGGGATGAGATTTTATATTTCTTCATAAGCATTAATCTTATTTTGTCAATTAGGAACATTCAGCACCCACCCGCTATCAAGGCAGCTGCCTATCATGTCATGCCCTACCTGCACAGGTGTGCTGGCTACTCAAATGATCCAATTAAGGAGGCCATTTAGTCAGCAGCAGCAGAAGTCCTGTGCCTGGACGCTCCAACAGGGGCCAGACACAAGCAGAAGCAGAAGCAGCAGAAGCAGCAGCAGCACCACCTTTTGTTTTTTGGCTGCAGCAGCAGCAAGGCCCACAGGGCTGGCTAGCTGGCTAGCCAGCAAGCAGGTAGCAATGAAAGTAGGAATCTTTCTTTTTAACCCTGTAAGGGGGTGGTGCACTGTACCCGAAGATACTGCCATATCGGGTCAATGCATAGGGCGACGGAAGCAAGCTTCGAAATCGGCCCCCGTTCTCAAAAATCCATTTAATATATGGTCCCCAGATAGGGGACGTATCAGATATTAAACTGATAAGAACAGATACTACACTTGATCTTAGCCAAAAGGCCGAGAAGCGATAACCGTGAAAGGGGCGGGCCCAACAAGGTCCCCTTCATGGGCACTATCACTGCTTGCTGTCAGGGAGGCTGCCAGACAATTTTCCATGCACACTCTGGGCTGGGGGGCAGTCAACCACCAGTACACACAGCAGAACCTAAACCCATACCATTATTGCTAAGCAGCAAGACAGGGGCCCATTGCACTCCCACGGGGCCTTTTTAAATGCAATCCATAACCCGGATTTGCCAGGAACCCTTCTTACTCCTCCTACTTGCATGTGACACTGGGCTTAGGATCTGCATAGGAAACACACACACAAGCACACACCTACCTTTGTTGCCTGCAGATGCCTCCTTGGCTGTCCCCAAACGGTATCAAACCAACACCCACGGGAAGCTGTAAGCATAGAGGACATGCCTGCACCCCATTGGACTTACCTGTGTGGGTTAAATCCGGGTTATTTGACAACCTATGGCGGTGATGGTTCTGCTCAGGCAGAGCAGTGCTGATGCTCCTCATAAAGCTGTCGCTGCTGTGAAGGTTCTAGGTGACATCACAAATCCCTTTGGTTACATACACAACAAAGCTGGGTTGTTGTTGTTTACACTCTGCAAGGCCTGTGGAAGTGAGTGACATCATAGCACTGTAGTTCTGAGGGTTCAAGATGGATGCAACAATCTCCTGTTGCTTCTATGAAGGCCATAATAGACGACATCACCAAACAGCTCCATAGTCACATACACAGCAAAGGAGAGATGTTGTTTACACCTAGTGATGTCAGTGGTATTGAGTGACATCACAGCACAGTGCTAAGGCTCCTGGGCCTGGACACAGCAGCGGCTGCAATATCTCAACGGAGAATACGTTTATATCTATGTGTGTGTGTGCGCATATATATATATATATATATATATATATATATATATATATATATATTTCTCCGCCGAAATCACTTTTAAACCCATTTCCACCTTTTTTTCCCTTCTCCTCCTCTTACTTTTTTTTCACGTTTTTTTACGTTTTTCTCCTTTTCGCCTCTTTTCTGGGCGTATTATTCTTCTTTTTCTTCTTTTTTTTCGTCTAATGCATACCCCATCAGTGCAGCAATGCTTATTCAATACCGCCAGCAGATGGAGACACTGGGGGATAATTTTCTAAGGATTTATACTGATTTTTCCTGTCTGAATTTGTCGCACAGAAAGTTGCAGGCCAAATATGTGTGACATTTCTGCGACTTTAGCTTCTAGAGCATTTTTACAACATTATACATAGGTGCTGAATACATAAAAAGCGACTGTTCAGCGACAGACAAGTCGCATCGGCTGAAAGTAGGCCAGAATGTCAGTCCATGTTGGAGCAGGTTTAGATACAGTCTAAAGCATAGATCTCAAAGTCTGTGCACAGAATTTAGCAAGGGCCTCGCACCTTCTGATGCATCAGGTAGGTGCACAATAGCATAGCCTAACCCTCTGTACTTTGGTCTATATTAATGCGGGACATAGACAGCCAGCTGATGACCAATCCATTAGTGCAATGGATGGCTGGAAGCATTTGTCTTTGCCTTTGCAATACCACAGAAGCAATGCATGGTCAATGTACAGCAATGACACACCTGTGTGAACAGCCAGGAGACCCCCCCCCCATGTTATGTTACATAGTTACATAGTTAGTACGGTCGAAAAAAGACATATGTCCATCACGTTCAACCAGGGAATTAAGGGGTAGGGGTGTGGCGTGATATTGGGGAAGGGATGAGATTTTATATTTCTTCATAAGCATTAATCTTATTTTGTCAATTAGGAACATTCAGCACCCACCCGCTATCAAGGCAGCTGCCTATCATGTCATGCCCTACCTGCACAGGTGTGCTGGCTACTCAAATGATCCAATTAAGGAGGCCATTTAGTCAGCAGCAGCAGAAGTCCTGTGCCTGGACGCTCCAACAGGGGCCAGACACAAGCAGAAGCAGAAGCAGCAGAAGCAGCAGCAGCACCACCTTTTGTTTTTTGGCTGCAGCAGCAGCAAGGCCCACAGGGCTGGCTAGCTGGCTAGCCAGCAAGCAGGTAGCAATGAAAGTAGGAATCTTTCTTTTTAACCCTGTAAGGGGGTGGTGCACTGTACCCGAAGATACTGCCATATCGGGTCAATGCATAGGGCGACGGAAGCAAGCTTCGAAATCGGCCCCCGTTCTCAAAAATCCATTTAATATATGGTCCCCAGATAGGGGACGTATCAGATATTAAACTGATAAGAACAGATACTACACTTGATCTTAGCCAAAAGGCCGAGAAGCGCTAACCGTGAAAGGGGCGGGCCCAACAAGGTCCCCTTCATGGGCACTATCACTGCTTGCTGTCAGGGAGGCTGCCAGACAATTTTCCATGCACACTCTGGGCTGGGGGGCAGTCAACCACCAGTACACACAGCAGAACCTAAACCCATACCATTATTGCTAAGCAGCAAGACAGGGGCCCATTGCACTCCCACGGGGCCTTTTTAAATGCAATCCATAACCCGGATTTGCCAGGAACCCTTCTTACTCCTCCTACTTGCATGTGACACTGGGCTTAGGATCTGCATAGGAAACACACACACAAGCACACACCTACCTTTGTTGCCTGCAGATGCCTCCTTGGCTGTCCCCAAACGGTATCAAACCAACACCCACGGGAAGCTGTAAGCATAGAGGACATGCCTGCACCCCATTGGACTTACCTGTGTGGGTTAAATCCGGGTTATTTGACAACCTATGGCGGTGATGGTTCTGCTCAGGCAGAGCAGTGCTGATGCTCCTCATAAAGCTGTCGCTGCTGTGAAGGTTCTAGGTGACATCACAAATCCCTTTGGTTACATACACAACAAAGCTGGGTTGTTGTTGTTTACACTCTGCAAGGCCTGTGGAAGTGAGTGACATCATAGCACTGTAGTTCTGAGGGTTCAAGATGGATGCAACAATCTCCTGTTGCTTCTATGAAGGCCGTAATAGACGACATCACCAAACAGCTCCATAGTCACATACACAGCAAAGGAGAGATGTTGTTTACACCTAGTGATGTCAGTGGTATTGAGTGACATCACAGCACAGTGCTAAGGCTCCTGGGCCTGGACACAGCAGCGGCTGCAATATCTCAACGGAGAATACGTTTATATCTATGTGTGTGTGTGTGCGCATATATATATATATATATATATATATATATATATATATATATATTTCTCCGCCGAAATCACTTTTAAACCCATTTCCACCTTTTTTTCCCTTCTCCTCCTCTTACTTTTTTTTCACGTTTTTTTACGTTTTTCTCCTTTTCGCCTCTTTTCTGGGCGTATTATTCTTCTTTTTCTTCTTTTTTTTCGTCTAATGCATACCCCATCAGTGCAGCAATGCTTATTCAATACCGCCAGCAGATGGAGACACTGGGGGATAATTTTCTAAGGATTTATACTGATTTTTCCTGTCTGAATTTGTCGCACAGAAAGTTGCAGGCCAAATATGTGTGACATTTCTGCGACTTTAGCTTCTAGAGCATTTTTACAACATTATACATAGGTGCTGAATACATAAAAAGCGACTGTTCAGCGACAGACAAGTCGCATCGGCTGAAAGTAGGCCAGAATGTCAGTCCATGTTGGAGCAGGTTTAGATACAGTCTAAAGCATAGATCTCAAAGTCTGTGCACAGAATTTAGCAAGGGCCTCGCACCTTCTGATGCATCAGGTAGGTGCACAATAGCATAGCCTAACCCTCTGTACTTTGGTCTATATTGATGCGGGACATAGACAGCCAGCTGATGACCAATCCATTCGTGCAATGGATGGCTGGAAGCATTTGTCTTTGCCTTTGCAATACCACAGAAGCAATGCATGGTCAATGTACAGCAATGACACACCTGTGTGAACAGCCAGGAGACCCCCCCCCCCCCATGTTATGTTACATAGTTACATAGTTAGTACGGTCGAAAAAAGACATATGTCCATCACGTTCAACCAGGGAATTAAGGGGTAGGGGTGTGGCGCGATATTGGGGAAGGGATGAGATTTTATATTTCTTCATAAGCATTAATCTTATTTTGTCAATTAGGAACATTCAGCACCCACCCGCTATCAAGGCAGCTGCCTATCATGTCATGCCCTACCTGCACAGGTGTGCTGGCTACTCAAATGATCCAATTAAGGAGGCCATTTAGTCAGCAGCAGCAGAAGTCCTGTGCCTGGACGCTCCAACAGGGGCCAGACACAAGCAGAAGCAGAAGCAGCAGAAGCAGCAGCAGCACCACCTTTTGTTTTTTGGCTGCAGCAGCAGCAAGGCCCACAGGGCTGGCTAGCTGGCTAGCCAGCAAGCAGGTAGCAATGAAAGTAGGAATCTTTCTTTTTAACCCTGTAAGGGGGTGGTGCACTGTACCCGAAGATACTGCCATATCGGGTCAATGCATAGGGCGACGGAAGCAAGCTTCGAAATCGGCCCCCGTTCTCAAAAATCCATTTAATATATGGTCCCCAGATAGGGGACGTATCAGATATTAAACTGATAAGAACAGATACTACACTTGATCTTAGCCAAAAGGCCGAGAAGCGATAACCGTGAAAGGGGCGGGCCCAACAAGGTCCCCTTCATGGGCACTATCACTGCTTGCTGTCAGGGAGGCTGCCAGACAATTTTCCATGCACACTCTGGGCTGGGGGGCAGTCAACCACCAGTACACACAGCAGAACCTAAACCCATACCATTATTGCTAAGCAGCAAGACAGGGGCCCATTGCACTCCCACGGGGCCTTTTTAAATGCAATCCATAACCCGGATTTGCCAGGAACCCTTCTTACTCCTCCTACTTGCATGTGACACTGGGCTTAGGATCTGCATAGGAAACACACACACAAGCACACACCTACCTTTGTTGCCTGCAGATGCCTCCTTGGCTGTCCCCAAACGGTATCAAACCAACACCCACGGGAAGCTGTAAGCATAGAGGACATGCCTGCACCCCATTGGACTTACCTGTGTGGGTTAAATCCGGGTTATTTGACAACCTATGGCGGTGATGGTTCTGCTCAGGCAGAGCAGTGCTGATGCTCCTCATAAAGCTGTCGCTGCTGTGAAGGTTCTAGGTGACATCACAAATCCCTTTGGTTACATACACAACAAAGCTGGGTTGTTGTTGTTTACACTCTGCAAGGCCTGTGGAAGTGAGTGACATCATAGCACTGTAGTTCTGAGGGTTCAAGATGGATGCAACAATCTCCTGTTGCTTCTATGAAGGCCGTAATAGACGACATCACCAAACAGCTCCATAGTCACATACACAGCAAAGGAGAGATGTTGTTTACACCTAGTGATGTCAGTGGTATTGAGTGACATCACAGCACAGTGCTAAGGCTCCTGGGCCTGGACACAGCAGCGGCTGCAATATCTCAACGGAGAATACGTTTATATCTATGTGTGTGTGTGCGCATATATATATATATATATATATATATATATATATATATATATATATATATATTTCTCCGCCGAAATCACTTTTAAACCCATTTCCACCTTTTTTTCCCTTCTCCTCCTCTTACTTTTTTTTCACGTTTTTTTACGTTTTTCTCCTTTTCGCCTCTTTTCTGGGCGTATTATTCTTCTTTTTCTTCTTTTTTTTCGTCTAATGCATACCCCATCAGTGCAGCAATGCTTATTCAATACCGCCAGCAGATGGAGACACTGGGGGATAATTTTCTAAGGATTTATACTGATTTTTCCTGTCTGAATTTGTCGCACAGAAAGTTGCAGGCCAAATATGTGTGACATTTCTGCGACTTTAGCTTCTAGAGCATTTTTACAACATTATACATAGGTGCTGAATACATAAAAAGCGACTGTTCAGCGACAGACAAGTCGCATCGGCTGAAAGTAGGCCAGAATGTCAGTCCATGTTGGAGCAGGTTTAGATACAGTCTAAAGCATAGATCTCAAAGTCTGTGCACAGAATTTAGCAAGGGCCTCGCACCTTCTGATGCATCAGGTAGGTGCACAATAGCATAGCCTAACCCTCTGTACTTTGGTCTATATTGATGCGGGACATAGACAGCCAGCTGATGACCAATCCATTAGTGCAATGGATGGCTGGAAGCATTTGTCTTTGCCTTTGCAATACCACAGAAGCAATGCATGGTCAATGTACAGCAATGACACACCTGTGTGAACAGCCAGGAGACCCCCCCCCCATGTTATGTTACATAGTTACATAGTTAGTACGGTCGAAAAAAGACATATGTCCATCACGTTCAACCAGGGAATTAAGGGGTAGGGGTGTGGCGCGATATTGGGGAAGGGATGAGATTTTATATTTCTTCATAAGCATTAATCTTATTTTGTCAATTAGGAACATTCAGCACCCACCCGCTATCAAGGCAGCTGCCTATCATGTCATGCCCTACCTGCACAGGTGTGCTGGCTACTCAAATGATCCAATTAAGGAGGCCATTTAGTCAGCAGCAGCAGAAGTCCTGTGCCTGGACGCTCCAACAGGGGCCAGACACAAGCAGAAGCAGAAGCAGCAGAAGCAGCAGCAGCACCACCTTTTGTTTTTTGGCTGCAGCAGCAGCAAGGCCCACAGGGCTGGCTAGCTGGCTAGCCAGCAAGCAGGTAGCAATGAAAGTAGGAATCTTTCTTTTTAACCCTGTAAGGGGGTGGTGCACTGTACCCGAAGATACTGCCATATCGGGTCAATGCATAGGGCGACGGAAGCAAGCTTCGAAATCGGCCCCCGTTCTCAAAAATCCATTTAATATATGGTCCCCAGATAGGGGACGTATCAGATATTAAACTGATAAGAACAGATACTACACTTGATCTTAGCCAAAAGGCCGAGAAGCGATAACCGTGAAAGGGGCGGGCCCAACAAGGTCCCCTTCATGGGCACTATCACTGCTTGCTGTCAGGGAGGCTGCCAGACAATTTTCCATGCACACTCTGGGCTGGGGGGCAGTCAACCACCAGTACACACAGCAGAACCTAAACCCATACCATTATTGCTAAGCAGCAAGACAGGGGCCCATTGCACTCCCACGGGGCCTTTTTAAATGCAATCCATAACCCGGATTTGCCAGGAACCCTTCTTACTCCTCCTACTTGCATGTGACACTGGGCTTAGGATCTGCATAGGAAACACACACACAAGCACACACCTACCTTTGTTGCCTGCAGATGCCTCCTTGGCTGTCCCCAAACGGTATCAAACCAACACCCACGGGAAGCTGTAAGCATAGAGGACATGCCTGCACCCCATTGGACTTACCTGTGTGGGTTAAATCCGGGTTATTTGACAACCTATGGCGGTGATGGTTCTGCTCAGGCAGAGCAGTGCTGATGCTCCTCATAAAGCTGTCGCTGCTGTGAAGGTTCTAGGTGACATCACAAATCCCTTTGGTTACATACACAACAAAGCTGGGTTGTTGTTGTTTACACTCTGCAAGGCCTGTGGAAGTGAGTGACATCATAGCACTGTAGTTCTGAGGGTTCAAGATGGATGCAACAATCTCCTGTTGCTTCTATGAAGGCCGTAATAGACGACATCACCAAACAGCTCCATAGTCACATACACAGCAAAGGAGAGATGTTGTTTACACCTAGTGATGTCAGTGGTATTGAGTGACATCACAGCACAGTGCTAAGGCTCCTGGGCCTGGACACAGCAGCGGCTGCAATATCTCAACGGAGAATACGTTTATATCTATGTGTGTGTGTGCGCATATATATATATATATATATATATATATATATATATATATATATATTTCTCCGCCGAAATCACTTTTAAACCCATTTCCACCTTTTTTTCCCTTCTCCTCCTCTTACTTTTTTTTCACGTTTTTTTACGTTTTTCTCCTTTTCGCCTCTTTTCTGGGCGTATTATTCTTCTTTTTCTTCTTTTTTTTCGTCTAATGCATACCCCATCAGTGCAGCAATGCTTATTCAATACCGCCAGCAGATGGAGACACTGGGGGATAATTTTCTAAGGATTTATACTGATTTTTCCTGTCTGAATTTGTCGCACAGAAAGTTGCAGGCCAAATATGTGTGACATTTCTGCGACTTTAGCTTCTAGAGCATTTTTACAACATTATACATAGGTGCTGAATACATAAAAAGCGACTGTTCAGCGACAGACAAGTCGCATCGGCTGAAAGTAGGCCAGAATGTCAGTCCATGTTGGAGCAGGTTTAGATACAGTCTAAAGCATAGATCTCAAAGTCTGTGCACAGAATTTAGCAAGGGCCTCGCACCTTCTGATGCATCAGGTAGGTGCACAATAGCATAGCCTAACCCTCTGTACTTTGGTCTATATTGATGCGGGACATAGACAGCCAGCTGATGACCAATCCATTCGTGCAATGGATGGCTGGAAGCATTTGTCTTTGCCTTTGCAATACCACAGAAGCAATGCATGGTCAATGTACAGCAATGACACACCTGTGTGAACAGCCAGGAGACCCCCCCCCCCCCATGTTATGTTACATAGTTACATAGTTAGTACGGTCGAAAAAAGACATATGTCCATCACGTTCAACCAGGGAATTAAGGGGTAGGGGTGTGGCGCGATATTGGGGAAGGGATGAGATTTTATATTTCTTCATAAGCATTAATCTTATTTTGTCAATTAGGAACATTCAGCACCCACCCGCTATCAAGGCAGCTGCCTATCATGTCATGCCCTACCTGCACAGGTGTGCTGGCTACTCAAATGATCCAATTAAGGAGGCCATTTAGTCAGCAGCAGCAGAAGTCCTGTGCCTGGACGCTCCAACAGGGGCCAGACACAAGCAGAAGCAGAAGCAGCAGAAGCAGCAGCAGCACCACCTTTTGTTTTTTGGCTGCAGCAGCAGCAAGGCCCACAGGGCTGGCTAGCTGGCTAGCCAGCAAGCAGGTAGCAATGAAAGTAGGAATCTTTCTTTTTAACCCTGTAAGGGGGTGGTGCACTGTACCCGAAGATACTGCCATATCGGGTCAATGCATAGGGCGACGGAAGCAAGCTTCGAAATCGGCCCCCGTTCTCAAAAATCCATTTAATATATGGTCCCCAGATAGGGGACGTATCAGATATTAAACTGATAAGAACAGATACTACACTTGATCTTAGCCAAAAGGCCGAGAAGCGATAACCGTGAAAGGGGCGGGCCCAACAAGGTCCCCTTCATGGGCACTATCACTGCTTGCTGTCAGGGAGGCTGCCAGACAATTTTCCATGCACACTCTGGGCTGGGGGGCAGTCAACCACCAGTACACACAGCAGAACCTAAACCCATACCATTATTGCTAAGCAGCAAGACAGGGGCCCATTGCACTCCCACGGGGCCTTTTTAAATGCAATCCATAACCCGGATTTGCCAGGAACCCTTCTTACTCCTCCTACTTGCATGTGACACTGGGCTTAGGATCTGCATAGGAAACACACACACAAGCACACACCTACCTTTGTTGCCTGCAGATGCCTCCTTGGCTGTCCCCAAACGGTATCAAACCAACACCCACGGGAAGCTGTAAGCATAGAGGACATGCCTGCACCCCATTGGACTTACCTGTGTGGGTTAAATCCGGGTTATTTGACAACCTATGGCGGTGATGGTTCTGCTCAGGCAGAGCAGTGCTGATGCTCCTCATAAAGCTGTCGCTGCTGTGAAGGTTCTAGGTGACATCACAAATCCCTTTGGTTACATACACAACAAAGCTGGGTTGTTGTTGTTTACACTCTGCAAGGCCTGTGGAAGTGAGTGACATCATAGCACTGTAGTTCTGAGGGTTCAAGATGGATGCAACAATCTCCTGTTGCTTCTATGAAGGCCGTAATAGACGACATCACCAAACAGCTCCATAGTCACATACACAGCAAAGGAGAGATGTTGTTTACACCTAGTGATGTCAGTGGTATTGAGTGACATCACAGCACAGTGCTAAGGCTCCTGGGCCTGGACACAGCAGCGGCTGCAATATCTCAACGGAGAATACGTTTATATCTATGTGTGTGTGTGCGCATATATATATATATATATATATATATATATATATATATATATATTTCTCCGCCGAAATCACTTTTAAACCCATTTCCACCTTTTTTTCCCTTCTCCTCCTCTTACTTTTTTTTCACGTTTTTTTACGTTTTTCTCCTTTTCGCCTCTTTTCTGGGCGTATTATTCTTCTTTTTCTTCTTTTTTTTCGTCTAATGCATACCCCATCAGTGCAGCAATGCTTATTCAATACCGCCAGCAGATGGAGACACTGGGGGATAATTTTCTAAGGATTTATACTGATTTTTCCTGTCTGAATTTGTCGCACAGAAAGTTGCAGGCCAAATATGTGTGACATTTCTGCGACTTTAGCTTCTAGAGCATTTTTACAACATTATACATAGGTGCTGAATACATAAAAAGCGACTGTTCAGCGACAGACAAGTCGCATCGGCTGAAAGTAGGCCAGAATGTCAGTCCATGTTGGAGCAGGTTTAGATACAGTCTAAAGCATAGATCTCAAAGTCTGTGCACAGAATTTAGCAAGGGCCTCGCACCTTCTGATGCATCAGGTAGGTGCACAATAGCATAGCCTAACCCTCTGTACTTTGGTCTATATTGATGCGGGACATAGACAGCCAGCTGATGACCAATCCATTAGTGCAATGGATGGCTGGAAGCATTTGTCTTTGCCTTTGCAATACCACAGAAGCAATGCATGGTCAATGTACAGCAATGACACACCTGTGTGAACAGCCAGGAGACCCCCCCCCCATGTTATGTTACATAGTTACATAGTTAGTACGGTCGAAAAAAGACATATGTCCATCACGTTCAACCAGGGAATTAAGGGGTAGGGGTGTGGCGCGATATTGGGGAAGGGATGAGATTTTATATTTCTTCATAAGCATTAATCTTATTTTGTCAATTAGGAACATTCAGCACCCACCCGCTATCAAGGCAGCTGCCTATCATGTCATGCCCTACCTGCACAGGTGTGCTGGCTACTCAAATGATCCAATTAAGGAGGCCATTTAGTCAGCAGCAGCAGAAGTCCTGTGCCTGGACGCTCCAACAGGGGCCAGACACAAGCAGAAGCAGAAGCAGCAGAAGCAGCAGCAGCACCACCTTTTGTTTTTTGGCTGCAGCAGCAGCAAGGCCCACAGGGCTGGCTAGCTGGCTAGCCAGCAAGCAGGTAGCAATGAAAGTAGGAATCTTTCTTTTTAACCCTGTAAGGGGGTGGTGCACTGTACCCGAAGATACTGCCATATCGGGTCAATGCATAGGGCGACGGAAGCAAGCTTCGAAATCGGCCCCCGTTCTCAAAAATCCATTTAATATATGGTCCCCAGATAGGGGACGTATCAGATATTAAACTGATAAGAACAGATACTACACTTGATCTTAGCCAAAAGGCCGAGAAGCGATAACCGTGAAAGGGGCGGGCCCAACAAGGTCCCCTTCATGGGCACTATCACTGCTTGCTGTCAGGGAGGCTGCCAGACAATTTTCCATGCACACTCTGGGCTGGGGGGCAGTCAACCACCAGTACACACAGCAGAACCTAAACCCATACCATTATTGCTAAGCAGCAAGACAGGGGCCCATTGCACTCCCACGGGGCCTTTTTAAATGCAATCCATAACCCGGATTTGCCAGGAACCCTTCTTACTCCTCCTACTTGCATGTGACACTGGGCTTAGGATCTGCATAGGAAACACACACACAAGCACACACCTACCTTTGTTGCCTGCAGATGCCTCCTTGGCTGTCCCCAAACGGTATCAAACCAACACCCACGGGAAGCTGTAAGCATAGAGGACATGCCTGCACCCCATTGGACTTACCTGTGTGGGTTAAATCCGGGTTATTTGACAACCTATGGCGGTGATGGTTCTGCTCAGGCAGAGCAGTGCTGATGCTCCTCATAAAGCTGTCGCTGCTGTGAAGGTTCTAGGTGACATCACAAATCCCTTTGGTTACATACACAACAAAGCTGGGTTGTTGTTGTTTACACTCTGCAAGGCCTGTGGAAGTGAGTGACATCATAGCACTGTAGTTCTGAGGGTTCAAGATGGATGCAACAATCTCCTGTTGCTTCTATGAAGGCCGTAATAGACGACATCACCAAACAGCTCCATAGTCACATACACAGCAAAGGAGAGATGTTGTTTACACCTAGTGATGTCAGTGGTATTGAGTGACATCACAGCACAGTGCTAAGGCTCCTGGGCCTGGACACAGCAGCGGCTGCAATATCTCAACGGAGAATACGTTTATATCTATGTGTGTGTGTGCGCATATATATATATATATATATATATATATATATATATATATATATTTCTCCGCCGAAATCACTTTTAAACCCATTTCCACCTTTTTTTCCCTTCTCCTCCTCTTACTTTTTTTTCACGTTTTTTTACGTTTTTCTCCTTTTCGCCTCTTTTCTGGGCGTATTATTCTTCTTTTTCTTCTTTTTTTTCGTCTAATGCATACCCCATCAGTGCAGCAATGCTTATTCAATACCGCCAGCAGATGGAGACACTGGGGGATAATTTTCTAAGGATTTATACTGATTTTTCCTGTCTGAATTTGTCGCACAGAAAGTTGCAGGCCAAATATGTGTGACATTTCTGCGACTTTAGCTTCTAGAGCATTTTTACAACATTATACATAGGTGCTGAATACATAAAAAGCGACTGTTCAGCGACAGACAAGTCGCATCGGCTGAAAGTAGGCCAGAATGTCAGTCCATGTTGGAGCAGGTTTAGATACAGTCTAAAGCATAGATCTCAAAGTCTGTGCACAGAATTTAGCAAGGGCCTCGCACCTTCTGATGCATCAGGTAGGTGCACAATAGCATAGCCTAACCCTCTGTACTTTGGTCTATATTGATGCGGGACATAGACAGCCAGCTGATGACCAATCCATTAGTGCAATGGATGGCTGGAAGCATTTGTCTTTGCCTTTGCAATACCACAGAAGCAATGCATGGTCAATGTACAGCAATGACACACCTGTGTGAACAGCCAGGAGACCCCCCCCCCATGTTATGTTACATAGTTACATAGTTAGTACGGTCGAAAAAAGACATATGTCCATCACGTTCAACCAGGGAATTAAGGGGTAGGGGTGTGGCGCGATATTGGGGAAGGGATGAGATTTTATATTTCTTCATAAGCATTAATCTTATTTTGTCAATTAGGAACATTCAGCACCCACCCGCTATCAAGGCAGCTGCCTATCATGTCATGCCCTACCTGCACAGGTGTGCTGGCTACTCAAATGATCCAATTAAGGAGGCCATTTAGTCAGCAGCAGCAGAAGTCCTGTGCCTGGACGCTCCAACAGGGGCCAGACACAAGCAGAAGCAGAAGCAGCAGAAGCAGCAGCAGCACCACCTTTTGTTTTTTGGCTGCAGCAGCAGCAAGGCCCACAGGGCTGGCTAGCTGGCTAGCCAGCAAGCAGGTAGCAATGAAAGTAGGAATCTTTCTTTTTAACCCTGTAAGGGGGTGGTGCACTGTACCCGAAGATACTGCCATATCGGGTCAATGCATAGGGCGACGGAAGCAAGCTTCGAAATCGGCCCCCGTTCTCAAAAATCCATTTAATATATGGTCCCCAGATAGGGGACGTATCAGATATTAAACTGATAAGAACAGATACTACACTTGATCTTAGCCAAAAGGCCGAGAAGCGATAACCGTGAAAGGGGCGGGCCCAACAAGGTCCCCTTCATGGGCACTATCACTGCTTGCTGTCAGGGAGGCTGCCAGACAATTTTCCATGCACACTCTGGGCTGGGGGGCAGTCAACCACCAGTACACACAGCAGAACCTAAACCCATACCATTATTGCTAAGCAGCAAGACAGGGGCCCATTGCACTCCCACGGGGCCTTTTTAAATGCAATCCATAACCCGGATTTGCCAGGAACCCTTCTTACTCCTCCTACTTGCATGTGACACTGGGCTTAGGATCTGCATAGGAAACACACACACAAGCACACACCTACCTTTGTTGCCTGCAGATGCCTCCTTGGCTGTCCCCAAACGGTATCAAACCAACACCCACGGGAAGCTGTAAGCATAGAGGACATGCCTGCACCCCATTGGACTTACCTGTGTGGGTTAAATCCGGGTTATTTGACAACCTATGGCGGTGATGGTTCTGCTCAGGCAGAGCAGTGCTGATGCTCCTCATAAAGCTGTCGCTGCTGTGAAGGTTCTAGGTGACATCACAAATCCCTTTGGTTACATACACAACAAAGCTGGGTTGTTGTTGTTTACACTCTGCAAGGCCTGTGGAAGTGAGTGACATCATAGCACTGTAGTTCTGAGGGTTCAAGATGGATGCAACAATCTCCTGTTGCTTCTATGAAGGCCGTAATAGACGACATCACCAAACAGCTCCATAGTCACATACACAGCAAAGGAGAGATGTTGTTTACACCTAGTGATGTCAGTGGTATTGAGTGACATCACAGCACAGTGCTAAGGCTCCTGGGCCTGGACACAGCAGCGGCTGCAATATCTCAACGGAGAATACGTTTATATCTATGTGTGTGTGTGCGCATATATATATATATATATATATATATATATATATATATATATATATATATATATATATATTTCTCCGCCGAAATCACTTTTAAACCCATTTCCACCTTTTTTTCCCTTCTCCTCCTCTTACTTTTTTTTCACGTTTTTTTACGTTTTTCTCCTTTTCGCCTCTTTTCTGGGCGTATTATTCTTCTTTTTCTTCTTTTTTTTCGTCTAATGCATACCCCATCAGTGCAGCAATGCTTATTCAATACCGCCAGCAGATGGAGACACTGGGGGATAATTTTCTAAGGATTTATACTGATTTTTCCTGTCTGAATTTGTCGCACAGAAAGTTGCAGGCCAAATATGTGTGACATTTCTGCGACTTTAGCTTCTAGAGCATTTTTACAACATTATACATAGGTGCTGAATACATAAAAAGCGACTGTTCAGCGACAGACAAGTCGCATCGGCTGAAAGTAGGCCAGAATGTCAGTCCATGTTGGAGCAGGTTTAGATACAGTCTAAAGCATAGATCTCAAAGTCTGTGCACAGAATTTAGCAAGGGCCTCGCACCTTCTGATGCATCAGGTAGGTGCACAATAGCATAGCCTAACCCTCTGTACTTTGGTCTATATTGATGCGGGACATAGACAGCCAGCTGATGACCAATCCATTAGTGCAATGGATGGCTGGAAGCATTTGTCTTTGCCTTTGCAATACCACAGAAGCAATGCATGGTCAATGTACAGCAATGACACACCTGTGTGAACAGCCAGGAGACCCCCCCCCCATGTTATGTTACATAGTTACATAGTTAGTACGGTCGAAAAAAGACATTTGTCCATCACGTTCAACCAGGGAATTAAGGGGTAGGGGTGTGGCGCGATATTGGGGAAGGGATGAGATTTTATATTTCTTCATAAGCATTAATCTTATTTTGTCAATTAGGAACATTCAGCACCCACCCGCTATCAAGGCAGCTGCCTATCATGTCATGCCCTACCTGCACAGGTGTGCTGGCTACTCAAATGATCCAATTAAGGAGGCCATTTAGTCAGCAGCAGCAGAAGTCCTGTGCCTGGACGCTCCAACAGGGGCCAGACACAAGCAGAAGCAGAAGCAGCAGAAGCAGCAGCAGCACCACCTTTTGTTTTTTGGCTGCAGCAGCAGCAAGGCCCACAGGGCTGGCTAGCTGGCTAGCCAGCAAGCAGGTAGCAATGAAAGTAGGAATCTTTCTTTTTAACCCTGTAAGGGGGTGGTGCACTGTACCCGAAGATACTGCCATATCGGGTCAATGCATAGGGCGACGGAAGCAAGCTTCGAAATCGGCCCCCGTTCTCAAAAATCCATTTAATATATGGTCCCCAGATAGGGGACGTATCAGATATTAAACTGATAAGAACAGATACTACACTTGATCTTAGCCAAAAGGCCGAGAAGCGATAACCGTGAAAGGGGCGGGCCCAACAAGGTCCCCTTCATGGGCACTATCACTGCTTGCTGTCAGGGAGGCTGCCAGACAATTTTCCATGCACACTCTGGGCTGGGGGGCAGTCAACCACCAGTACACACAGCAGAACCTAAACCCATACCATTATTGCTAAGCAGCAAGACAGGGGCCCATTGCACTCCCACGGGGCCTTTTTAAATGCAATCCATAACCCGGATTTGCCAGGAACCCTTCTTACTCCTCCTACTTGCATGTGACACTGGGCTTAGGATCTGCATAGGAAACACACACACAAGCACACACCTACCTTTGTTGCCTGCAGATGCCTCCTTGGCTGTCCCCAAACGGTATCAAACCAACACCCACGGGAAGCTGTAAGCATAGAGGACATGCCTGCACCCCATTGGACTTACCTGTGTGGGTTAAATCCGGGTTATTTGACAACCTATGGCGGTGATGGTTCTGCTCAGGCAGAGCAGTGCTGATGCTCCTCATAAAGCTGTCGCTGCTGTGAAGGTTCTAGGTGACATCACAAATCCCTTTGGTTACATACACAACAAAGCTGGGTTGTTGTTGTTTACACTCTGCAAGGCCTGTGGAAGTGAGTGACATCATAGCACTGTAGTTCTGAGGGTTCAAGATGGATGCAACAATCTCCTGTTGCTTCTATGAAGGCCGTAATAGACGACATCACCAAACAGCTCCATAGTCACATACACAGCAAAGGAGAGATGTTGTTTACACCTAGTGATGTCAGTGGTATTGAGTGACATCACAGCACAGTGCTAAGGCTCCTGGGCCTGGACACAGCAGCGGCTGCAATATCTCAACGGAGAATACGTTTATATCTATGTGTGTGTGTGCGCATATATATATATATATATATATATATATATATATATATATATTTCTCCGCCGAAATCACTTTTAAACCCATTTCCACCTTTTTTTCCCTTCTCCTCCTCTTACTTTTTTTTCACGTTTTTTTACGTTTTTCTCCTTTTCGCCTCTTTTCTGGGCGTATTATTCTTCTTTTTCTTCTTTTTTTTCGTCTAATGCATACCCCATCAGTGCAGCAATGCTTATTCAATACCGCCAGCAGATGGAGACACTGGGGGATAATTTTCTAAGGATTTATACTGATTTTTCCTGTCTGAATTTGTCGCACAGAAAGTTGCAGGCCAAATATGTGTGACATTTCTGCGACTTTAGCTTCTAGAGCATTTTTACAACATTATACATAGGTGCTGAATACATAAAAAGCGACTGTTCAGCGACAGACAAGTCGCATCGGCTGAAAGTAGGCCAGAATGTCAGTCCATGTTGGAGCAGGTTTAGATACAGTCTAAAGCATAGATCTCAAAGTCTGTGCACAGAATTTAGCAAGGGCCTCGCACCTTCTGATGCATCAGGTAGGTGCACAATAGCATAGCCTAACCCTCTGTACTTTGGTCTATATTGATGCGGGACATAGACAGCCAGCTGATGACCAATCCATTAGTGCAATGGATGGCTGGAAGCATTTGTCTTTGCCTTTGCAATACCACAGAAGCAATGCATGGTCAATGTACAGCAATGACACACCTGTGTGAACAGCCAGGAGACCCCCCCCCCCCATGTTATGTTACATAGTTACATAGTTAGTACGGTCGAAAAAAGACATATGTCCATCACGTTCAACCAGGGAATTAAGGGGTAGGGGTGTGGCGCGATATTGGGGAAGGGATGAGATTTTATATTTCTTCATAAGCATTAATCTTATTTTGTCAATTAGGAACATTCAGC
Source organism: Hyla sarda (assembly GCF_029499605.1). Classification (NCBI taxonomy): domain Eukaryota; kingdom Metazoa; phylum Chordata; class Amphibia; order Anura; family Hylidae; genus Hyla; species Hyla sarda. Next base: position 88,579 of record NW_026607664.1, read on the forward strand.
ACCCACCCGCTATCAAGGCAGCTGCCTATCATGTCATGCCCTACCTGCACAGGTGTGCTGGCTACTCAAATGATCCAATTAAGGAGGCCATTTAGTCAGCAGCAGCAGAAGTCCTGTGCCTGGACGCTCCAACAGGGGCCAGACACAAGCAGAAGCAGAAGCAGCAGAAGCAGCAGCAGCACCACCTTTTGTTTTTTGGCTGCAGCAGCAGCAAGGCCCACAGGGCTGGCTAGCTGGCTAGCCAGCAAGCAGGTAGCAATGAAAGTAGGAATCTTTCTTTTTAACCCTGTAAGGGGGTGGTGCACTGTACCCGAAGATACTGCCATATCGGGTCAATGCATAGGGCGACGGAAGCAAGCTTCGAAATCGGCCCCCGTTCTCAAAAATCCATTTAATATATGGTCCCCAGATAGGGGACGTATCAGATATTAAACTGATAAGAACAGATACTACACTTGATCTTAGCCAAAAGGCCGAGAAGCGATAACCGTGAAAGGGGCGGGCCCAACAAGGTCCCCTTCATGGGCACTATCACTGCTTGCTGTCAGGGAGGCTGCCAGACAATTTTCCATGCACACTCTGGGCTGGGGGGCAGTCAACCACCAGTACACACAGCAGAACCTAAACCCATACCATTATTGCTAAGCAGCAAGACAGGGGCCCATTGCACTCCCACGGGGCCTTTTTAAATGCAATCCATAACCCGGATTTGCCAGGAACCCTTCTTACTCCTCCTACTTGCATGTGACACTGGGCTTAGGATCTGCATAGGAAACACACACACAAGCACACACCTACCTTTGTTGCCTGCAGATGCCTCCTTGGCTGTCCCCAAACGGTATCAAACCAACACCCACGGGAAGCTGTAAGCATAGAGGACATGCCTGCACCCCATTGGACTTACCTGTGTGGGTTAAATCCGGGTTATTTGACAACCTATGGCGGTGATGGTTCTGCTCAGGCAGAGCAGTGCTGATGCTCCTCATAAAGCTGTCGCTGCTGTGAAGGTTCTAGGTGACATCACAAATCCCTTTGGTTACATACACAACAAAGCTGGGTTGTTGTTGTTTACACTCTGCAAGGCCTGTGGAAGTGAGTGACATCATAGCACTGTAGTTCTGAGGGTTCAAGATGGATGCAACAATCTCCTGTTGCTTCTATGAAGGCCGTAATAGACGACATCACCAAACAGCTCCATAGTCACATACACAGCAAAGGAGAGATGTTGTTTACACCTAGTGATGTCAGTGGTATTGAGTGACATCACAGCACAGTGCTAAGGCTCCTGGGCCTGGACACAGCAGCGGCTGCAATATCTCAACGGAGAATACGTTTATATCTATGTGTGTGTGTGCGCATATATATATATATATATATATATATATATATATATATATTTCTCCGCCGAAATCACTTTTAAACCCATTTCCACCTTTTTTTCCCTTCTCCTCCTCTTACTTTTTTTTCACGTTTTTTTACGTTTTTCTCCTTTTCGCCTCTTTTCTGGGCGTATTATTCTTCTTTTTCTTCTTTTTTTTCGTCTAATGCATACCCCATCAGTGCAGCAATGCTTATTCAATACCGCCAGCAGATGGAGACACTGGGGGATAATTTTCTAAGGATTTATACTGATTTTTCCTGTCTGAATTTGTCGCACAGAAAGTTGCAGGCCAAATATGTGTGACATTTCTGCGACTTTAGCTTCTAGAGCATTTTTACAACATTATACATAGGTGCTGAATACATAAAAAGCGACTGTTCAGCGACAGACAAGTCGCATCGGCTGAAAGTAGGCCAGAATGTCAGTCCATGTTGGAGCAGGTTTAGATACAGTCTAAAGCATAGATCTCAAAGTCTGTGCACAGAATTTAGCAAGGGCCTCGCACCTTCTGATGCATCAGGTAGGTGCACAATAGCATAGCCTAACCCTCTGTACTTTGGTCTATATTGATGCGGGACATAGACAGCCAGCTGATGACCAATCCATTAGTGCAATGGATGGCTGGAAGCATTTGTCTTTGCCTTTGCAATACCACAGAAGCAATGCATGGTCAATGTACAGCAATGACACACCTGTGTGAACAGCCAGGAGACCCCCCCCCCATGTTATGTTACATAGTTACATAGTTAGTACGGTCGAAAAAAGACATATGTCCATCACGTTCAACCAGGGAATTAAGGGGTAGGGGTGTGGCGCGATATTGGGGAAGGGATGAGATTTTATATTTCTTCATAAGCATTAATCTTATTTTGTCAATTAGGAACATTCAGCACCCACCCGCTATCAAGGCAGCTGCCTATCATGTCATGCCCTACCTGCACAGGTGTGCTGGCTACTCAAATGATCCAATTAAGGAGGCCATTTAGTCAGCAGCAGCAGAAGTCCTGTGCCTGGACGCTCCAACAGGGGCCAGACACAAGCAGAAGCAGAAGCAGCAGAAGCAGCAGCAGCACCACCTTTTGTTTTTTGGCTGCAGCAGCAGCAAGGCCCACAGGGCTGGCTAGCTGGCTAGCCAGCAAGCAGGTAGCAATGAAAGTAGGAATCTTTCTTTTTAACCCTGTAAGGGGGTGGTGCACTGTACCCGAAGATACTGCCATATCGGGTCAATGCATAGGGCGACGGAAGCAAGCTTCGAAATCGGCCCCCGTTCTCAAAAATCCATTTAATATATGGTCCCCAGATAGGGGACGTATCAGATATTAAACTGATAAGAACAGATACTACACTTGATCTTAGCCAAAAGGCCGAGAAGCGATAACCGTGAAAGGGGCGGGCCCAACAAGGTCCCCTTCATGGGCACTATCACTGCTTGCTGTCAGGGAGGCTGCCAGACAATTTTCCATGCACACTCTGGGCTGGGGGGCAGTCAACCACCAGTACACACAGCAGAACCTAAACCCATACCATTATTGCTAAGCAGCAAGACAGGGGCCCATTGCACTCCCACGGGGCCTTTTTAAATGCAATCCATAACCCGGATTTGCCAGGAACCCTTCTTACTCCTCCTACTTGCATGTGACACTGGGCTTAGGATCTGCATAGGAAACACACACACAAGCACACACCTACCTTTGTTGCCTGCAGATGCCTCCTTGGCTGTCCCCAAACGGTATCAAACCAACACCCACGGGAAGCTGTAAGCATAGAGGACATGCCTGCACCCCATTGGACTTACCTGTGTGGGTTAAATCCGGGTTATTTGACAACCTATGGCGGTGATGGTTCTGCTCAGGCAGAGCAGTGCTGATGCTCCTCATAAAGCTGTCGCTGCTGTGAAGGTTCTAGGTGACATCACAAATCCCTTTGGTTACATACACAACAAAGCTGGGTTGTTGTTGTTTACACTCTGCAAGGCCTGTGGAAGTGAGTGACATCATAGCACTGTAGTTCTGAGGGTTCTAGATGGATGCAACAATCTCCTGTTGCTTCTATGAAGGCCGTAATAGACGACATCACCAAACAGCTCCATAGTCACATACACAGCAAAGGAGAGATGTTGTTTACACCTAGTGATGTCAGTGGTATTGAGTGACATCACAGCACAGTGCTAAGGCTCCTGGGCCTGGACACAGCAGCGGCTGCAATATCTCAACGGAGAATACGTTTATATCTATGTGTGTGTGTGCGCATATATATATATATATATATATATATATATATATATATATATATATTTCTCCGCCGAAATCACTTTTAAACCCATTTCCACCTTTTTTTCCCTTCTCCTCCTCTTACTTTTTTTTCACGTTTTTTTACGTTTTTCTCCTTTTCGCCTCTTTTCTGGGCGTATTATTCTTCTTTTTCTTCTTTTTTTTCGTCTAATGCATACCCCATCAGTGCAGCAATGCTTATTCAATACCGCCAGCAGATGGAGACACTGGGGGATAATTTTCTAAGGATTTATACTGATTTTTCCTGTCTGAATTTGTCGCACAGAAAGTTGCAGGCCAAATATGTGTGACATTTCTGCGACTTTAGCTTCTAGAGCATTTTTACAACATTATACATAGGTGCTGAATACATAAAAAGCGACTGTTCAGCGACAGACAAGTCGCATCGGCTGAAAGTAGGCCAGAATGTCAGTCCATGTTGGAGCAGGTTTAGATACAGTCTAAAGCATAGATCTCAAAGTCTGTGCACAGAATTTAGCAAGGGCCTCGCACCTTCTGATGCATCAGGTAGGTGCACAATAGCATAGCCTAACCCTCTGTACTTTGGTCTATATTGATGCGGGACATAGACAGCCAGCTGATGACCAATCCATTAGTGCAATGGATGGCTGGAAGCATTTGTCTTTGCCTTTGCAATACCACAGAAGCAATGCATGGTCAATGTACAGCAATGACACACCTGTGTGAACAGCCAGGAGACCCCCCCCCCCCCCCCATGTTATGTTACATAGTTACATAGTTAGTACGGTCGAAAAAAGACATATGTCCATCAAGTTCAACCAGGGAATTAAGGGGTAGGGGTGTGGCGCGATATTGGGGAAGGGATGAGATTTTATATTTCTTCATAAGCATTAATCTTATTTTGTCAATTAGGAACATTCAGCACCCACCCGCTATCAAGGCAGCTGCCTATCATGTCATGCCCTACCTGCACAGGTGTGCTGGCTACTCAAATGATCCAATTAAGGAGGCCATTTAGTCAGCAGCAGCAGAAGTCCTGTGCCTGGACGCTCCAACAGCGGCCAGACACAAGCAGAAGCAGCAGAAGCAGCAGCAGCAGCACCACCTTTTGTTTTTTGGCTGCAGCAGCAAGGCCCACAGGGCTGGCTAGCTGGCTAGCCAGCAAGCAGGTAGCAATGAAAGTAGGAATCTTTCTTTTTAACCCTGTAAGGGGGTGGTGCACTGTACCCGAAGATACTGCCATATCGGGTCAATGCATAGGGCGACGGAAGCAAGCTTCGAAATCGGCCCCCGTTCTCAAAAATCCATTTAATATATGGTCCCCAGATAGGGGACGTATCAGATATTAAACTGATAAGAACAGATACTACACTTGATCTTAGCCAAAAGGCCGAGAAGCAATAACCGTGAAAGGGGCGGGCCCAACAAGGTCCCCTTCATGGGCACTATCACTGCTTGCTGTCAGGGAGGCTGCCAGACAATTTTCCATGCACACTCTGGGCTGGGGGGCAGTCAACCACCAGTACACACAGCAGAACCTAAACCCATACCATTATTGCTAAGCAGCAAGACAGGGGCCCATTGCACTCCCACGGGGCCTTTTTAAATGCAATCCATAACCCGGATTTGCCAGGAACCCTTCTTACTCCTCCTACTTGCATGTGACACTGGGCTTAGGATCTGCATAGGAAACACACACACAAGCACACACCTACCTTTGTTGCCTGCAGATGCCTCCTTGGCTGTCCCCAAACGGTATCAAACCAACACCCACGGGAAGCTGTAAGCATAGAGGACATGCCTGCACCCCATTGGACTTACCTGTGTGGGTTAAATCCGGGTTATTTGACAACCTATGGCGGTGATGGTTCTGCTCAGGCAGAGCAGTGCTGATGCTCCTCATAAAGCTGTCGCTGCTGTGAAGGTTCTAGGTGACATCACAAATCCCTATGGTTACATACACAACAAAGCTGGGTTGTTGTTGTTTACACTCTGCAAGGCCTGTGGAAGTGAGTGACATCATAGCACTGTAGTTCTGAGGGTTCTAGATGGATGCAACAATCTCCTGTTGCTTCTATGAAGGCCATAATAGACGACATCACCAAACAGCTCCATAGTCACATACACAGCAAAGGAGAGATGTTGTTTACACCTAGTGATGTCAGTGGTATTGAGTGACATCACAGCACAGTGCTAAGGCTCCTGGGCCTGGACACAGCAGCGGCTGCAATATCTCAACGGAGAATACGTTTATATATATGTGTGTGTGTGCGCGTATATATATATATATATATATATATATATATATATATATATATATTTCTCCGCCGAAATCACTTTTAAACCCATTTCCACCTTTTTTTCCCTTCTCTTCCTCTTACTTTTTTTTCACGTTTTTTTACGTTTTTCTCCTTTTCGCCTCTTTTCTGGGCGTATTATTCTTCTTTTTCTTCTTTTTTTTCGTCTAATGCATACCCCATCAGTGCAGCAATGCTTATTCAATACCGCCAGCAGATGGAGACACTGGGGGATAATTTTCTAAGGATTTATACTGATTTTTCCTGTCTGAATTTGTCGCACAGAAAGTTGCAGGCCAAATATGTGTGACATTTCTGCGACTTTAGCTTCTAGAGCATTTTTACAACATTATACATAGGTGCTGAATACATAAAAAGCGACTGTTCAGCGACAGACAAGTCGCATCGGCTGAAAGTAGGCCAGAATGTCAGTCCATGTTGGAGCAGGTTTAGATACAGTCTAAAGTATAGATCTCAAAGTCTGTGCACAGAATTTAGCAAGGGCCTCGCACCTTCTGATGCATCAGGTAGGTGCACAATAGCATAGCCTAACCCTCTGTACTTTGGTCTATATTGATGCGGGACATAGACAGCCAGCTGATGACCAATCCATTAGTGCAATGGATGGCTGGAAGCATTTGTCTTTGCCTTTGCAATACCACAGAAGCAATGCATGGTCAATGTACAGCAATGACACACCTGTGTGAACAGCCAGGAGACCCCCCCCCCCCCCCCCCCCCATGTTATGTTACATAGTTACATAGTTAGTACGGTCGAAAAAAGACATATGTCCATCAAGTTCAACCAGGGAATTAAGGGGTAGGGGTGTGGCGCGATATTGGGGAAGGGATGAGATTTTATATTTCTTCATAAGCATTAATCTTATTTTGTCAATTAGGAACATTCAGCACCCACCCGCTATCAAGGCAGCTGCCTATCATGTCATGCCCTACCTGCACAGGTGTGCTGGCTACTCAAATGATCCAATTAAGGAGGCCATTTAGTCAGCAGCAGCAGAAGTCCTGTGCCTGGACGCTCCAACAGCGGCCAGACACAAGCAGAAGCAGCAGAAGCAGCAGCAGCAGCACCACCTTTTGTTTTTTGGCTGCAGCAGCAAGGCCCACAGGGCTGGCTAGCTGGCTAGCCAGCAAGCAGGTAGCAATGAAAGTAGGAATCTTTCTTTTTAACCCTGTAAGGGGGTGGTGCACTGTACCCGAAGATACTGCCATATCGGGTCAATGCATAGGGCGACGGAAGCAAGCTTCGAAATCGGCCCCCGTTCTCAAAAATCCATTTAATATATGGTCCCCAGATAGGGGACGTATCAGATATTAAACTGATAAGAACAGATTTTTTTTTTTTTTTTTTTTTATCTAAAGCCGAGGAACGTGCTTTCGATTCACCCAAAGTGCAAGAAAAAGTGCAAACGTGTTACACTAAAAAAACGTGCACAAAGGATGCGGTCTATCGCAAGCCCTTCTCCGATAGGAGAGAGGCCCCCCAACAAACCTTACCCTTCGCCTCCGGACCAAAAGGTACCTGCGAGGTTCCAGGTTCGATGTCCCTTTTCGCCGAAGCTACTAGGGGACCACAAATGCTCCCGGCATCCCCCTTGGCGTTAGCCAAGGTATCTGCCCGCAGAGCCAATTACGGTAGGTACCCTGCCAAAGCAGGAGTACCCGGGGTGTTTGCAGGGAGGTGCGGAACCTAATGGCCACACACACCTCCCCTAGACCGCCAGGAGGGACACCCAGAAGGGCTACCGCATCCTGACCAATCCTGTGAACACACAACACGCAAAAAGTGACACAGTGAGACAAAAAAGAAATAAATAAGTGAATGTGTGCAGATATACTGCCCGGACATCCGGCCGGATCTATAAAAATTTCTCTGATCCTAGCCAGAAGGCCGGGAATCAAGAGGTGAGTGCCACAAGGTGAAGAGATTATGGTGCCCGTGCTTCAACTCAGTGAGTCTATCCTCCCAGTGAGTTTCGGCACCTCGGGGTCACCACTCCCCGAGGCACAAAAGTACCTCGGCTCTAGACCCTCTCAGCCTCATGGCGAGACCCGGAGGGAACAGGTCACATCGGGGCAGCCGTCGAGCTGATTCCTCAGAACCAGCCCCGGAAAGCCCTGGTACACCTGCATCCTCCATGCAGCACCCATCCCCACCAGCCCCATACCGGCGTTACTGTCCACCGGCATGAAAAACTGATAAGAACAGATACTACACTTGATCTTAGCCAAAAGGCCGAGAAGCGATAACCGTGAAAGGGGCGGGCCCAACAAGGTCCCCTTCATGGGCACTATCACTGCTTGCTGTCAGGGAGGCTGCCAGACAATTTTCCATGCACACTCTGGGCTGGGGGGCAGTCAACCACCAGTACACACAGCAGAACCTAAACCCATACCATTATTGCTAAGCAGCAAGACAGGGGCCCATTGCACTCCCACGGGGCCTTTTTAAATGCAATCCATAACCCGGATTTGCCAGGAACCCTTCTTACTCCTCCTACTTGCATGTGACACTGGGCTTAGGATCTGCATAGGAAACACACACACAAGCACACACCTACCTTTGTTGCCTGCAGATGCCTCCTTGGCTGTCCCCAAACGGTATCAAACCAACACCCACGGGAAGCTGTAAGCATAGAGGACATGCCTGCACCCCATTGGACTTACCTGTGTGGGTTAAATCCGGGTTATTTGACAACCTATGGCGGTGATGGTTCTGCTCAGGCAGAGCAGTGCTGATGCTCCTCATAAAGCTGTCGCTGCTGTGAAGGTTCTAGGTGACATCACAAATCCCTATGGTTACATACACAACAAAGCTGGGTTGTTGTTGTTTACACTCTGCAAGGCCTGTGGAAGTGAGTGACATCATAGCACTGTAGTTCTGAGGGTTCTAGATGGATGCAACAATCTCCTGTTGCTTCTATGAAGGCCATAATAGACGACATCACCAAACAGCTCCATAGTCACATACACAGCAAAGGAGAGATGTTGTTTACACCTAGTGATGTCAGTGGTATTGAGTGACATCACAGCACAGTGCTAAGGCTCCTGGGCCTGGACACAGCAGCGGCTGCAATATCTCAACGGAGAATACGTTTATATATATGTGTGTGTGTGCGCGTATATATATATATATATATATATATATATATATATATATATATTTCTCCGCCGAAATCACTTTTAAACCCATTTCCACCTTTTTTTCCCTTCTCTTCCTCTTACTTTTTTTTCACGTTTTTTTACGTTTTTCTCCTTTTCGCCTCTTTTCTGGGCGTATTATTCTTCTTTTTCTTCTTTTTTTTCGTCTAATGCATACCCCTTCAGTGCAGCAATGCTTATTCAATACCGCCAGCAGATGGAGACACTGGGGGATAATTTTCTAAGGATTTATACTGATTTTTCCTGTCTGAATTTGTCGCACAGAAAGTTGCAGGCCAAATATGTGTGACATTTCTGCGACTTTAGCTTCTAGAGCATTTTTACAACATTATACATAGGTGCTGAATACATAAAAAGCGACTGTTCAGCGACAGACAAGTCGCATCGGCTGAAAGTAGGCCAGAATGTCAGTCCATGTTGGAGCAGGTTTAGATACAGTCTAAAGTATAGATCTCAAAGTCTGTGCACAGAATTTAGCAAGGGCCTCGCACCTTCTGATGCATCAGGTAGGTGCACAATAGCATAGCCTAACCCTCTGTACTTTGGTCTATATTGATGCGGGACATAGACAGCCAGCTGATGACCAATCCATTAGTGCAATGGATGGCTGGAAGCATTTGTCTTTGCCTTTGCAATACCACAGAAGCAATGCATGGTCAATGTACAGCAATGACACACCTGTGTGAACAGCCAGGAGACCCCCCCCCATGTTATGTTACATAGTTACATAGTTAGTACGGTCGAAAAAAGACATATGTCCATCAAGTTCAACCAGGGAATTAAGGGGTAGGGGTGTGGCGCGATATTGGGGAAGGGATGAGATTTTATATTTCTTCATAAGCATTAATCTTATTTTGTCAATTAGGAACATTCAGCACCCACCCGCTATCAAGGCAGCTGCCTATCATGTCATGCCCTACCTGCACAGGTGTGCTGGCTACTCAAATGATCCAATTAAGGAGGCCATTTAGTCAGCAGCAGCAGAAGTCCTGTGCCTGGACGCTCCAACAGCGGCCAGACACAAGCAGAAGCAGCAGAAGCAGCAGCAGCACCACCTTTTGTTTTTTGGCTGCAGCAGCAAGGCCCACAGGGCTGGCTAGCTGGCTAGCCAGCAAGCAGGTAGCAATGAAAGTAGGAATCTTTCTTTTTAACCCTGTAAGGGGGTGGTGCACTGTACCCGAAGATACTGCCATATCGGGTCAATGCATAGGGCGACGGAAGCAAGCTTCGAAATCGGCCCCCGTTCTCAAAAATCCATTTAATATATGGTCCCCAGATAGGGGACGTATCAGATATTAAACTGATAAGAACAGATACTACACTTGATCTTAGCCAAAAGGCCGAGAAGCGATAACCGTGAAAGGGGCGGGCCCAACAAGGTCCCCTTCATGGGCACTATCACTGCTTGCTGTCAGGGAGGCTGCCAGACAATTTTCCATGCACACTCTGGGCTGGGGGGCAGTCAACCACCAGTACACACAGCAGAACCTAAACCCATACCATTATTGCTAAGCAGCAAGACAGGGGCCCATTGCACTCCCACGGGGCCTTTTTAAATGCAATCCATAACCCGGATTTGCCAGGAACCCTTCTTACTCCTCCTACTTGCATGTGACACTGGGCTTAGGATCTGCATAGGAAACACACACACAAGCACACACCTACCTTTGTTGCCTGCAGATGCCTCCTTGGCTGTCCCCAAACGGTATCAAACCAACACCCACGGGAAGCTGTAAGCATAGAGGACATGCCTGCACCCCATTGGACTTACCTGTGTGGGTTAAATCCGGGTTATTTGACAACCTATGGCGGTGATGGTTCTGCTCAGGCAGAGCAGTGCTGATGCTCCTCATAAAGCTGTCGCTGCTGTGAAGGTTCTAGGTGACATCACAAATCCCTATGGTTACATACACAACAAAGCTGGGTTGTTGTTGTTTACACTCTGCAAGGCCTGTGGAAGTGAGTGACATCATAGCACTGTAGTTCTGAGGGTTCTAGATGGATGCAACAATCTCCTGTTGCTTCTATGAAGGCCATAATAGACGACATCACCAAACAGCTCCATAGTCACATACACAGCAAAGGAGAGATGTTGTTTACACCTAGTGATGTCAGTGGTATTGAGTGACATCACAGCACAGTGCTAAGGCTCCTGGGCCTGGACACAGCAGCGGCTGCAATATCTCAACGGAGAATACGTTTATATATATGTGTGTGTGTGCGCGTATATATATATATATATATATATATATATATATATATTTCTCCGCCGAAATCACTTTTAAACCCATTTCCACCTTTTTTTCCCTTCTCTTCCTCTTACTTTTTTTTCACGTTTTTTTACGTTTTTCTCCTTTTCGCCTCTTTTCTGGGCGTATTATTCTTCTTTTTCTTCTTTTTTTTCGTCTAATGCATACCCCATCAGTGCAGCAATGCTTATTCAATACCGCCAGCAGATGGAGACACTGGGGGATAATTTTCTAAGGATTTATACTGATTTTTCCTGTCTGAATTTGTCGCACAGAAAGTTGCAGGCCAAATATGTGTGACATTTCTGCGACTTTAGCTTCTAGAGCATTTTTACAACATTATACATAGGTGCTGAATACATAAAAAGCGACTGTTCAGCGACAGACAAGTCGCATCGGCTGAAAGTAGGCCAGAATGTCAGTCCATGTTGGAGCAGGTTTAGATACAGTCTAAAGTATAGATCTCAAAGTCTGTGCACAGAATTTAGCAAGGGCCTCGCACCTTCTGATGCATCAGGTAGGTGCACAATAGCATAGCCTAACCCTCTGTACTTTGGTCTATATTGATGCGGGACATAGACAGCCAGCTGATGACCAATCCATTAGTGCAATGGATGGCTGGAAGCATTTGTCTTTGCCTTTGCAATACCACAGAAGCAATGCATGGTCAATGTACAGCAATGACACACCTGTGTGAACAGCCAGGAGACCCCCCCCCCCCCCATGTTATGTTACATAGTTACATAGTTAGTACGGTCGAAAAAAGACATATGTCCATCAAGTTCAACCAGGGAATTAAGGGGTAGGGGTGTGGCGCGATATTGGGGAAGGGATGAGATTTTATATTTCTTCATAAGCATTAATCTTATTTTGTCAATTAGGAACATTCAGCACCCACCCGCTATCAAGGCAGCTGCCTATCATGTCATGCCCTACCTGCACAGGTGTGCTGGCTACTCAAATGATCCAATTAAGGAGGCCATTTAGTCAGCAGCAGCAGAAGTCCTGTGCCTGGACGCTCCAACAGCGGCCAGACACAAGCAGAAGCAGCAGAAGCAGCAGCAGCAGCACCACCTTTTGTTTTTTGGCTGCAGCAGCAAGGCCCACAGGGCTGGCTAGCTGGCTAGCCAGCAAGCAGGTAGCAATGAAAGTAGGAATCTTTCTTTTTAACCCTGTAAGGGGGTGGTGCACTGTACCCGAAGATACTGCCATATCGGGTCAATGCATAGGGCGACGGAAGCAAGCTTCGAAATCGGCCCCCGTTCTCAAAAATCCATTTAATATATGGTCCCCAGATAGGGGACGTATCAGATATTAAACTGATAAGAACAGATACTACACTTGATCTTAGCCAAAAGGCCGAGAAGCGATAACCGTGAAAGGGGCGGGCCCAACAAGGTCCCCTTCATGGGCACTATCACTGCTTGCTGTCAGGGAGGCTGCCAGACAATTTTCCATGCACACTCTGGGCTGGGGGGCAGTCAACCACCAGTACACACAGCAGAACCTAAACCCATACCATTATTGCTAAGCAGCAAGACAGGGGCCCATTGCACTCCCACGGGGCCTTTTTAAATGCAATCCATAACCCGGATTTGCCAGGAACCCTTCTTACTCCTCCTACTTGCATGTGACACTGGGCTTAGGATCTGCATAGGAAACACACACACAAGCACACACCTACCTTTGTTGCCTGCAGATGCCTCCTTGGCTGTCCCCAAACGGTATCAAACCAACACCCACGGGAAGCTGTAAGCATAGAGGACATGCCTGCACCCCATTGGACTTACCTGTGTGGGTTAAATCCGGGTTATTTGACAACCTATGGCGGTGATGGTTCTGCTCAGGCAGAGCAGTGCTGATGCTCCTCATAAAGCGGTCGCTGCTGTGAAGGTTCTAGGTGACATCACAAATCCCTATGGTTACATACACAACAAAGCTGGGTTGTTGTTGTTTACACTCTGGAAGGCCTGTGGAAGTGAGTGACATCATAGCACTGTAGTTCTGAGGGTTCTAGATGGATGCAACAATCTCCTGTTGCTTCTATGAAGGCCATAATAGACGACATCACCAAACAGCTCCATAGTCACATACACAGCAAAGGAGAGATGTTGTTTACACCTAGTGATGTCAGTGGTATTGAGTGACATCACAGCACAGTGCTAAGGCTCCTGGGCCTGGACACAGCAGTGGCTGCAATATCTCAACGGAGAATACGTTTATATATATGTGTGTGTGTGCGCGTATATATATATATATATATATATATATATATATATATATATATATATTTCTCCGCCGAAATCACTTTTAAACCCATTTCCACCTTTTTTTCCCTTCTCTTCCTCTTACTTTTTTTTCACGTTTTTTTACGTTTTTCTCCTTTTCGCCTCTTTTCTGGGCGTATTATTCTTCTTTTTCTTCTTTTTTTTCGTCTAATGCATACCCCATCAGTGCAGCAATGCTTATTCAATACCGCCAGCAGATGGAGACACTGGGGGATAATTTTCTAAGGATTTATACTGATTTTTCCTGTCTGAATTTGTCGCACAGAAAGTTGCAGGCCAAATATGTGTGACATTTCTGCGACTTTAGCTTCTAGAGCATTTTTACAACATTATACATAGGTGCTGAATACATAAAAAGCGACTGTTCAGCGACAGACAAGTCGCATCGGCTGAAAGTAGGCCAGAATGTCAGTCCATGTTGGAGCAGGTTTAGATACAGTCTAAAGTATAGATCTCAAAGTCTGTGCACAGAATTTAGCAAGGGCCTCGCACCTTCTGATGCATCAGGTAGGTGCACAATAGCATAGCCTAACCCTCTGTACTTTGGTCTATATTGATGCGGGACATAGACAGCCAGCTGATGACCAATCCATTAGTGCAATGGATGGCTGGAAGCATTTGTCTTTGCCTTTGCAATACCACAGAAGCAATGCATGGTCAATGTACAGCAATGACACACCTGTGTGAACAGCCAGGAGACCCCCCCCCCCCCCCCATGTTATGTTACATAGTTACATAGTTAGTACGGTCGAAAAAAGACATATGTCCATCAAGTTCAACCAGGGAATTAAGGGGTAGGGGTGTGGCGCGATATTGGGGAAGGGATGAGATTTTATATTTCTTCATAAGCATTAATCTTATTTTGTCAATTAGGAACATACAGCACCCACCCGCTATCAAGGCAGCTGCCTATCATGTCATGCCCTACCTGCACAGGTGTGCTGGCTACTCAAATGATCCAATTAAGGAGGCCATTTAGTCAGCAGCAGCAGAAGTCCTGTGCCTGGACGCTCCAACAGCGGCCAGACACAAGCAGAAGCAGCAGAAGCAGCAGCAGCAGCACCACCTTTTGTTTTTTGGCTGCAGCAGCAAGGCCCACAGGGCTGGCTAGCTGGCTAGCCAGCAAGCAGGTAGCAATGAAAGTAGGAATCTTTCTTTTTAACCCTGTAAGGGGGTGGTGCACTGTACCCGAAGATACTGCCATATCGGGTCAATGCATAGGGCGACGGAAGCAAGCTTCGAAATCGGCCCCCGTTCTCAAAAATCCATTTAATATATGGTCCCCAGATAGGGGACGTATCAGATATTAAACTGATAAGAACAGATACTACACTTGATCTTAGCCAAAAGGCCGAGAAGCGATAACCGTGAAAGGGGCGGGCCCAACAAGGTCCCCTTCATGGGCACTATCACTGCTTGCTGTCAGGGAGGCTGCCAGACAATTTTCCATGCACACTCTGGGCTGGGGGGCAGTCAACCACCAGTACACACAGCAGAACCTAAACCCATACCATTATTGCTAAGCAGCAAGACAGGGGCCCATTGCACTCCCACGGGGCCTTTTTAAATGCAATCCATAACCCGGATTTGCCAGGAACCCTTCTTACTCCTCCTACTTGCATGTGACACTGGGCTTAGGATCTGCATAGGAAACACACACACAAGCACACACCTACCTTTGTTGCCTGCAGATGCCTCCTTGGCTGTCCCCAAACGGTATCAAACCAACACCCACGGGAAGCTGTAAGCATAGAGGACATGCCTGCACCCCATTGGACTTACCTGTGTGGGTTAAATCCGGGTTATTTGACAACCTATGGCGGTGATGGTTCTGCTCAGGCAGAGCAGTGCTGATGCTCCTCATAAAGCTGTCGCTGCTGTGAAGGTTCTAGGTGACATCACAAATCCCTATGGTTACATACACAACAAAGCTGGGTTGTTGTTGTTTACACTCTGCAAGGCCTGTGGAAGTGAGTGACATCATAGCACTGTAGTTCTGAGGGTTCTAGATGGATGCAACAATCTCCTGTTGCTTCTATGAAGGCCATAATAGACGACATCACCAAACAGCTCCATAGTCACATACACAGCAAAGGAGAGATGTTGTTTACACCTAGTGATGTCAGTGGTATTGAGTGACATCACAGCACAGTGCTAAGGCTCCTGGGCCTGGACACAGCAGCGGCTGCAATATCTCAACGGAGCATACGTTTATATATATGTGTGTGTGTGCGCGTATATATATATATATATATATATATATATATATATATATATATATATTTCTCCGCCGAAATCACTTTTAAACCCATTTCCACCTTTTTTTCCCTTCTCTTCCTCTTACTTTTTTTTCACGTTTTTTTACGTTTTTCTCCTTTTCGCCTCTTTTCTGGGCGTATTATTCTTCTTTTTCTTCTTTTTTTTCGTCTAATGCATACCCCATCAGTGCAGCAATGCTTATTCAATACCGCCAGCAGATGGAGACACTGGGGGATAATTTTCTAAGGATTTATACTGATTTTTCCTGTCTGAATTTGTCGCACAGAAAGTTGCAGGCCAAATATGTGTGACATTTCTGCGACTTTAGCTTCTAGAGCATTTTTACAACATTATACATAGGTGCTGAATACATAAAAAGCGACTGTTCAGCGACAGACAAGTCGCATCGGCTGAAAGTAGGCCAGAATGTCAGTCCATGTTGGAGCAGGTTTAGATACAGTCTAAAGTATAGATCTCAAAGTCTGTGCACAGAATTTAGCAAGGGCCTCGCACCTTCTGATGCATCAGGTAGGTGCACAATAGCATAGCCTAACCCTCTGTACTTTGGTCTATATTGATGCGGGACATAGACAGCCAGCTGATGACCAATCCATTAGTGCAATGGATGGCTGGAAGCATTTGTCTTTGCCTTTGCAATACCACAGAAGCAATGCATGGTCAATGTACAGCAATGACACACCTGTGTGAACAGCCAGGAGACCCCCCCCCCCCCCCATGTTATGTTACATAGTTACATAGTTAGTACGGTCGAAAAAAGACATATGTCCATCAAGTTCAACCAGGGAATTAAGGGGTAGGGGTGTGGCGCGATATTGGGGAAGGGATGAGATTTTATATTTCTTCATAAGCATTAATCTTATTTTGTCAATTAGGAACATTCAGCACCCACCCGCTATCAAGGCAGCTGCCTATCATGTCATGCCCTACCTGCACAGGTGTGCTGGCTACTCAAATGATCCAATTAAGGAGGCCATTTAGTCAGCAGCAGCAGAAGTCCTGTGCCTGGACGCTCCAACAGCGGCCAGACACAAGCAGAAGCAGCAGAAGCAGCAGCAGCAGCACCACCTTTTGTTTTTTGGCTGCAGCAGCAAGGCCCACAGGGCTGGCTAGCTGGCTAGCCAGCAAGCAGGTAGCAATGAAAGTAGGAATCTTTCTTTTTAACCCTGTAAGGGGGTGGTGCACTGTACCCGAAGATACTGCCATATCGGGTCAATGCATAGGGCGACGGAAGCAAGCTTCGAAATCGGCCCCCGTTCTCAAAAATCCATTTAATATATGGTCCCCAGATAGGGGACGTATCAGATATTAAACTGATAAGAACAGATACTACACTTGATCTTAGCCAAAAGGCCGAGAAGCGATAACCGTGAAAGGGGCGGGCCCAACAAGGTCCCCTTCATGGGCACTATCACTGCTTGCTGTCAGGGAGGCTGCCAGACAATTTTCCATGCACACTCTGGGCTGGGGGGCAGTCAACCACCAGTACACACAGCAGAACCTAAACCCATACCATTATTGCTAAGCAGCAAGACAGGGGCCCATTGCACTCCCACGGGGCCTTTTTAAATGCAATCCATAACCCGGATTTGCCAGGAACCCTTCTTACTCCTCCTACTTGCATGTGACACTGGGCTTAGGATCTGCATAGGAAACACACACACAAGCACACACCTACCTTTGTTGCCTGCAGATGCCTCCTTGGCTGTCCCCAAACGGTATCAAACCAACACCCACGGGAAGCTGTAAGCATAGAGGACATGCCTGCACCCCATTGGACTTACCTGTGTGGGTTAAATCCGGGTTATTTGACAACCTATGGCGGTGATGGTTCTGCTCAGGCAGAGCAGTGCTGATGCTCCTCATAAAGCTGTCGCTGCTGTGAAGGTTCTAGGTGACATCACAAATCCCTATGGTTACATACACAACAAAGCTGGGTTGTTGTTGTTTACACTCTGCAAGGCCTGTGGAAGTGAGTGACATCATAGCACTGTAGTTCTGAGGGTTCTAGATGGATGCAACAATCTCCTGTTGCTTCTATGAAGGCCATAATAGACGACATCACCAAACAGCTCCATAGTCACATACACAGCAAAGGAGAGATGTTGTTTACACCTAGTGATGTCAGTGGTATTGAGTGACATCACAGCACAGTGCTAAGGCTCCTGGGCCTGGACACAGCAGTGGCTGCAATATCTCAACGGAGAATACGTTTATATATATGTGTGTGTGTGCGCGTATATATATATATATATATATATATATATATATATATATATATATATTTCTCCGCCGAAATCACTTTTAAACCCATTTCCACCTTTTTTTCCCTTCTCTTCCTCTTACTTTTTTTTCACGTTTTTTTACGTTTTTCTCCTTTTCGCCTCTTTTCTGGGCGTATTATTCTTCTTTTTCTTCTTTTTTTTCGTCTAATGCATACCCCATCAGTGCAGCAATGCTTATTCAATACCGCCAGCAGATGGAGACACTGGGGGATAATTTTCTAAGGATTTATACTGATTTTTCCTGTCTGAATTTGTCGCACAGAAAGTTGCAGGCCAAATATGTGTGACATTTCTGCGACTTTAGCTTCTAGAGCATTTTTACAACATTATACATAGGTGCTGAATACATAAAAAGCGACTGTTCAGCGACAGACAAGTCGCATCGGCTGAAAGTAGGCCAGAATGTCAGTCCATGTTGGAGCAGGTTTAGATACAGTCTAAAGTATAGATCTCAAAGTCTGTGCACAGAATTTAGCAAGGGCCTCGCACCTTCTGATGCATCAGGTAGGTGCACAATAGCATAGCCTAACCCTCTGTACTTTGGTCTATATTGATGCGGGACATAGACAGCCAGCTGATGACCAATCCATTAGTGCAATGGATGGCTGGAAGCATTTGTCTTTGCCTTTGCAATACCACAGAAGCAATGCATGGTCAATGTACAGCAATGACACACCTGTGTGAACAGCCAGGAGACCCCCCCCCCCCCCATGTTATGTTACATAGTTACATAGTTAGTACGGTCGAAAAAAGACATATGTCCATCAAGTTCAACCAGGGAATTAAGGGGTAGGGGTGTGGCGCGATATTGGGGAAGGGATGAGATTTTATATTTCTTCATAAGCATTAATCTTATTTTGTCAATTAGGAACATTCAGCACCCACCCGCTATCAAGGCAGCTGCCTATCATGTCATGCCCTACCTGCACAGGTGTGCTGGCTACTCAAATGATCCAATTAAGGAGGCCATTTAGTCAGCAGCAGCAGAAGTCCTGTGCCTGGACGCTCCAACAGCGGCCAGACACAAGCAGAAGCAGCAGAAGCAGCAGCAGCAGCACCACCTTTTGTTTTTTGGCTGCAGCAGCAAGGCCCACAGGGCTGGCTAGCTGGCTAGCCAGCAAGCAGGTAGCAATGAAAGTAGGAATCTTTCTTTTTAACCCTGTAAGGGGGTGGTGCACTGTACCCGAAGATACTGCCATATCGGGTCAATGCATAGGGCGACGGAAGCAAGCTTCGAAATCGGCCCCCGTTCTCAAAAATCCATTTAATATATGGTCCCCAGATAGGGGACGTATCAGATATTAAACTGATAAGAACAGATACTACACTTGATCTTAGCCAAAAGGCCGAGAAGCGATAACCGTGAAAGGGGCGGGCCCAACAAGGTCCCCTTCATGGGCACTATCACTGCTTGCTGTCAGGGAGGCTGCCAGACAATTTTCCATGCACACTCTGGGCTGGGGGGCAGTCAACCACCAGTACACACAGCAGAACCTAAACCCATACCATTATTGCTAAGCAGCAAGACAGGGGCCCATTGCACTCCCACGGGGCCTTTTTAAATGCAATCCATAACCCGGATTTGCCAGGAACCCTTCTTACTCCTCCTACTTGCATGTGACACTGGGCTTAGGATCTGCATAGGAAACACACACACAAGCACACACCTACCTTTGTTGCCTGCAGATGCCTCCTTGGCTGTCCCCAAACGGTATCAAACCAACACCCACGGGAAGCTGTAAGCATAGAGGACATGCCTGCACCCCATTGGACTTACCTGTGTGGGTTAAATCCGGGTTATTTGACAACCTATGGCGGTGATGGTTCTGCTCAGGCAGAGCAGTGCTGATGCTCCTCATAAAGCGGTCGCTGCTGTGAAGGTTCTAGGTGACATCACAAATCCCTATGGTTACATACACAACAAAGCTGGGTTGTTGTTGTTTACACTCTGGAAGGCCTGTGGAAGTGAGTGACATCATAGCACTGTAGTTCTGAGGGTTCTAGATGGATGCAACAATCTCCTGTTGCTTCTATGAAGGCCATAATAGACGACATCACCAAACAGCTCCATAGTCACATACACAGCAAAGGAGAGATGTTGTTTACACCTAGTGATGTCAGTGGTATTGAGTGACATCACAGCACAGTGCTAAGGCTCCTGGGCCTGGACACAGCAGTGGCTGCAATATCTCAACGGAGAATACGTTTATATATATGTGTGTGTGTGCGCGTATATATATATATATATATATATATATATATATATATATATATATATATTCTCCGCCGAAATCACTTTTAAACCCATTTCCACCTTTTTTTCCCTTCTCTTCCTCTTACTTTTTTTTCACGTTTTTTTACGTTTTTCTCCTTTTCGCCTCTTTTCTGGGCGTATTATTCTTCTTTTTCTTCTTTTTTTTCGTCTAATGCATACCCCATCAGTGCAGCAATGCTTATTCAATACCGCCAGCAGATGGAGACACTGTGGGATAATTTTCTAAGGATTTATACTGATTTTTCCTGTCTGAATTTGTCGCACAGAAAGTTGCAGGCCAAATATGTGTGACATTTCTGCGACTTTAGCTTCTAGAGCATTTTTACAACATTATACATAGGTGCTGAATACATAAAAAGCGACTGTTCAGCGACAGACAAGTCGCATCGGCTGAAAGTAGGCCAGAATGTCAGTCCATGTTGGAGCAGGTTTAGATACAGTCTAAAGTATAGATCTCAAAGTCTGTGCACAGAATTTAGCAAGGGCCTCGCACCTTCTGATGCATCAGGTAGGTGCACAATAGCATAGCCTAACCCTCTGTACTTTGGTCTATATTGATGCGGGACATAGACAGCCAGCTGATGACCAATCCATTAGTGCAATGGATGGCTGGAAGCATTTGTCTTTGCCTTTGCAATACCACAGAAGCAATGCATGGTCAATGTACAGCAATGACACACCTGTGTGAACAGCCAGGAGACCCCCCCCCCCCCCCCATGTTATGTTACATAGTTACATAGTTAGTACGGTCGAAAAAAGACATATGTCCATCAAGTTCAACCAGGGAATTAAGGGGTAGGGGTGTGGCGCGATATTGGGGAAGGGATGAGATTTTATATTTCTTCATAAGCATTAATCTTATTTTGTCAATTAGGAACATTCAGCACCCACCCGCTATCAAGGCAGCTGCCTATCATGTCATGCCCTACCTGCACAGGTGTGCTGGCTACTCAAATGATCCAATTAAGGAGGCCATTTAGTCAGCAGCAGCAGAAGTCCTGTGCCTGGACGCTCCAACAGCGGCCAGACACAAGCAGAAGCAGCAGAAGCAGCAGCAGCAGCACCACCTTTTGTTTTTTGGCTGCAGCAGCAAGGCCCACAGGGCTGGCTAGCTGGCTAGCCAGCAAGCAGGTAGCAATGAAAGTAGGAATCTTTCTTTTTAACCCTGTAAGGGGGTGGTGCACTGTACCCGAAGATACTGCCATATCGGGTCAATGCATAGGGCGACGGAAGCAAGCTTCGAAATCGGCCCCCGTTCTCAAAAATCCATTTAATATATGGTCCCCAGATAGGGGACGTATCAGATATTAAACTGATAAGAACAGATACTACACTTGATCTTAGCCAAAAGGCCGAGAAGCGATAACCGTGAAAGGGGCGGGCCCAACAAGGTCCCCTTCATGGGCACTATCACTGCTTGCTGTCAGGGAGGCTGCCAGACAATTTTCCATGCACACTCTGGGCTGGGGGGCAGTCAACCACCAGTACACACAGCAGAACCTAAACCCATACCATTATTGCTAAGCAGCAAGACAGGGGCCCATTGCACTCCCACGGGGCCTTTTTAAATGCAATCCATAACCCGGATTTGCCAGGAACCCTTCTTACTCCTCCTACTTGCATGTGACACTGGGCTTAGGATCTGCATAGGAAACACACACACAAGCACACACCTACCTTTGTTGCCTGCAGATGCCTCCTTGGCTGTCCCCAAACGGTATCAAACCAACACCCACGGGAAGCTGTAAGCATAGAGGACATGCCTGCACCCCATTGGACTTACCTGTGTGGGTTAAATCCGGGTTATTTGACAACCTATGGCGGTGATGGTTCTGCTCAGGCAGAGCAGTGCTGATGCTCCTCATAAAGCTGTCGCTGCTGTGAAGGTTCTAGGTGACATCACAAATCCCTATGGTTACATACACAACAAAGCTGGGTTGTTGTTGTTTACACTCTGCAAGGCCTGTGGAAGTGAGTGACATCATAGCACTGTAGTTCTGAGGGTTCTAGATGGATGCAACAATCTCCTGTTGCTTCTATGAAGGCCATAATAGACGACATCACCAAACAGCTCCATAGTCACATACACAGCAAAGGAGAGATGTTGTTTACACCTAGTGATGTCAGTGGTATTGAGTGACATCACAGCACAGTGCTAAGGCTCCTGGGCCTGGACACAGCAGCGGCTGCAATATCTCAACGGAGAATACGTTTATATATATGTGTGTGTGTGCGCGTATATATATATATATATATATATATATATATATATATATATATATATATTTCTCCGCCGAAATCACTTTTAAACCCATTTCCACCTTTTTTTCCCTTCTCTTCCTCTTACTTTTTTTTCACGTTTTTTTACGTTTTTCTCCTTTTCGCCTCTTTTCTGGGCGTATTATTCTTCTTTTTCTTCTTTTTTTTCGTCTAATGCATACCCCATCAGTGCAGCAATGCTTATTCAATACCGCCAGCAGATGGAGACACTGGGGGATAATTTTCTAAGGATTTATACTGATTTTTCCTGTCTGAATTTGTCGCACAGAAAGTTGCAGGCCAAATATGTGTGACATTTCTGCGACTTTAGCTTCTAGAGCATTTTTACAACATTATACATAGGTGCTGAATACATAAAAAGCGACTGTTCAGCGACAGACAAGTCGCATCGGCTGAAAGTAGGCCAGAATGTCAGTCCATGTTGGAGCAGGTTTAGATACAGTCTAAAGTATAGATCTCAAAGTCTGTGCACAGAATTTAGCAAGGGCCTCGCACCTTCTGATGCATCAGGTAGGTGCACAATAGCATAGCCTAACCCTCTGTACTTTGGTCTATATTGATGCGGGACATAGACAGCCAGCTGATGACCAATCCATTAGTGCAATGGATGGCTGGAAGCATTTGTCTTTGCCTTTGCAATACCACAGAAGCAATGCATGGTCAATGTACAGCAATGACACACCTGTGTGAACAGCCAGGAGACCCCCCCCCCCCCCCCATGTTATGTTACATAGTTACATAGTTAGTACGGTCGAAAAAAGACATATGTCCATCAAGTTCAACCAGGGAATTAAGGGGTAGGGGTGTGGCGCGATATTGGGGAAGGGATGAGATTTTATATTTCTTCATAAGCATTAATCTTATTTTGTCAATTAGGAACATTCAGCACCCACCCGCTATCAAGGCAGCTGCCTATCATGTCATGCCCTACCTGCACAGGTGTGCTGGCTACTCAAATGATCCAATTAAGGAGGCCATTTAGTCAGCAGCAGCAGAAGTCCTGTGCCTGGACGCTCCAACAGCGGCCAGACACAAGCAGAAGCAGCAGAAGCAGCAGCAGCAGCACCACCTTTTGTTTTTTGGCTGCAGCAGCAAGGCCCACAGGGCTGGCTAGCTGGCTAGCCAGCAAGCAGGTAGCAATGAAAGTAGGAATCTTTCTTTTTAACCCTGTAAGGGGGTGGTGCACTGTACCCGAAGATACTGCCATATCGGGTCAATGCATAGGGCGACGGAAGCAAGCTTCGAAATCGGCCCCCGTTCTCAAAAATCCATTTAATATATGGTCCCCAGATAGGGGACGTATCAGATATTAAACTGATAAGAACAGATACTACACTTGATCTTAGCCAAAAGGCCGAGAAGCGATAACCGTGAAAGGGGCGGGCCCAACAAGGTCCCCTTCATGGGCACTATCACTGCTTGCTGTCAGGGAGGCTGCCAGACAATTTTCCATGCACACTCTGGGCTGGGGGGCAGTCAACCACCAGTACACACAGCAGAACCTAAACCCATACCATTATTGCTAAGCAGCAAGACAGGGGCCCATTGCACTCCCACGGGGCCTTTTTAAATGCAATCCATAACCCGGATTTGCCAGGAACCCTTCTTACTCCTCCTACTTGCATGTGACACTGGGCTTAGGATCTGCATAGGAAACACACACACAAGCACACACCTACCTTTGTTGCCTGCAGATGCCTCCTTGGCTGTCCCCAAACGGTATCAAACCAACACCCACGGGAAGCTGTAAGCATAGAGGACATGCCTGCACCCCATTGGACTTACCTGTGTGGGTTAAATCCGGGTTATTTGACAACCTATGGCGGTGATGGTTCTGCTCAGGCAGAGCAGTGCTGATGCTCCTCATAAAGCTGTCGCTGCTGTGAAGGTTCTAGGTGACATCACAAATCCCTATGGTTACATACACAACAAAGCTGGGTTGTTGTTGTTTACACTCTGCAAGGCCTGTGGAAGTGAGTGACATCATAGCACTGTAGTTCTGAGGGTTCTAGATGGATGCAACAATCTCCTGTTGCTTCTATGAAGGCATAATAGACGACATCACCAAACAGCTCCATAGTCACATACACAGCAAAGGAGAGATGTTGTTTACACCTAGTGATGTCAGTGGTATTGAGTGACATCACAGCACAGTGCTAAGGCTCCTGGGCCTGGACACAGCAGCGGCTGCAATATCTCAACGGAGAATACGTTTATATATATGTGTGTGTGTGCGCGTATATATATATATATATATATATATATATATATATATATATATTTCTCCGCCGAAATCACTTTTAAACCCATTTCCACCTTTTTTTCCCTTCTCTTCCTCTTACTTTTTTTTCACGTTTTTTTACGTTTTTCTCCTTTTCGCCTCTTTTCTGGGCGTATTATTCTTCTTTTTCTTCTTTTTTTTCGTCTAATGCATACCCCATCAGTGCAGCAATGCTTATTCAATACCGCCAGCAGATGGAGACACTGGGGGATAATTTTCTAAGGATTTATACTGATTTTTCCTGTCTGAATTTGTCGCACAGAAAGTTGCAGGCCAAATATGTGTGACATTTCTGCGACTTTAGCTTCTAGAGCATTTTTACAACATTATACATAGGTGCTGAATACATAAAAAGCGACTGTTCAGCGACAGACAAGTCGCATCGGCTGAAAGTAGGCCAGAATGTCAGTCCATGTTGGAGCAGGTTTAGATACAGTCTAAAGTATAGATCTCAAAGTCTGTGCACAGAATTTAGCAAGGGCCTCGCACCTTCTGATGCATCAGGTAGGTGCACAATAGCATAGCCTAACCCTCTGTACTTTGGTCTATATTGATGCGGGACATAGACAGCCAGCTGATGACCAATCCATTAGTGCAATGGATGGCTGGAAGCATTTGTCTTTGCCTTTGCAATACCACAGAAGCAATGCATGGTCAATGTACAGCAATGACACACCTGTGTGAACAGCCAGGAGACCCCCCCCCCCCCCCCATGTTATGTTACATAGTTACATAGTTAGTACGGTCGAAAAAAGACATATGTCCATCAAGTTCAACCAGGGAATTAAGGGGTAGGGGTGTGGCGCGATATTGGGGAAGGGATGAGATTTTATATTTCTTCATAAGCATTAATCTTATTTTGTCAATTAGGAACATTCAGCACCCACCCGCTATCAAGGCAGCTGCCTATCATGTCATGCCCTACCTGCACAGGTGTGCTGGCTACTCAAATGATCCAATTAAGGAGGCCATTTAGTCAGCAGCAGCAGAAGTCCTGTGCCTGGACGCTCCAACAGCGGCCAGACACAAGCAGAAGCAGCAGAAGCAGCAGCAGCAGCACCACCTTTTGTTTTTTGGCTGCAGCAGCAAGGCCCACAGGGCTGGCTAGCTGGCTAGCCAGCAAGCAGGTAGCAATGAAAGTAGGAATCTTTCTTTTTAACCCTGTAAGGGGGTGGTGCACTGTACCCGAAGATACTGCCATATCGGGTCAATGCATAGGGCGACGGAAGCAAGCTTCGAAATCGGCCCCCGTTCTCAAAAATCCATTTAATATATGGTCCCCAGATAGGGGACGTATCAGATATTAAACTGATAAGAACAGATACTACACTTGATCTTAGCCAAAAGGCCGAGAAGCGATAACCGTGAAAGGGGCGGGCCCAACAAGGTCCCCTTCATGGGCACTATCACTGCTTGCTGTCAGGGAGGCTGCCAGACAATTTTCCATGCACACTCTGGGCTGGGGGGCAGTCAACCACCAGTACACACAGCAGAACCTAAACCCATACCATTATTGCTAAGCAGCAAGACAGGGGCCCATTGCACTCCCACGGGGCCTTTTTAAATGCAATCCATAACCCGGATTTGCCAGGAACCCTTCTTACTCCTCCTACTTGCATGTGACACTGGGCTTAGGATCTGCATAGGAAACACACACACAAGCACACACCTACCTTTGTTGCCTGCAGATGCCTCCTTGGCTGTCCCCAAACGGTATCAAACCAACACCCACGGGAAGCTGTAAGCATAGAGGACATGCCTGCACCCCATTGGACTTACCTGTGTGGGTTAAATCCGGGTTATTTGACAACCTATGGCGGTGATGGTTCTGCTCAGGCAGAGCAGTGCTGATGCTCCTCATAAAGCTGTCGCTGCTGTGAAGGTTCTAGGTGACATCACAAATCCCTATGGTTACATACACAACAAAGCTGGGTTGTTGTTGTTTACACTCTGCAAGGCCTGTGGAAGTGAGTGACATCATAGCACTGTAGTTCTGAGGGTTCTAGATGGATGCAACAATCTCCTGTTGCTTCTATGAAGGCCATAATAGACGACATCACCAAACAGCTCCATAGTCACATACACAGCAAAGGAGAGATGTTGTTTACACCTAGTGATGTCAGTGGTATTGAGTGACATCACAGCACAGTGCTAAGGCTCCTGGGCCTGGACACAGCAGCGGCTGCAATATCTCAACGGAGAATACGTTTATATATATGTGTGTGTGTGCGCGTATATATATATATATATATATATATTTCTCCGCCGAAATCACTTTTAAACCCATTTCCACCTTTTTTTCCCTTCTCTTCCTCTTACTTTTTTTTCACGTTTTTTTACGTTTTTCTCCTTTTCGCCTCTTTTCTGGGCGTATTATTCTTCTTTTTCTTCTTTTTTTTCGTCTAATGCATACCCCATCAGTGCAGCAATGCTTATTCAATACCGCCAGCAGATGGAGACACTGGGGGATAATTTTCTAAGGATTTATACTGATTTTTCCTGTCTGAATTTGTCGCACAGAAAGTTGCAGGCCAAATATGTGTGACATTTCTGCGACTTTAGCTTCTAGAGCATTTTTACAACATTATACATAGGTGCTGAATACATAAAAAGCGACTGTTCAGCGACAGACAAGTCGCATCGGCTGAAAGTAGGCCAGAATGTCAGTCCATGTTGGAGCAGGTTTAGATACAGTCTAAAGTATAGATCTCAAAGTCTGTGCACAGAATTTAGCAAGGGCCTCGCACCTTCTGATGCATCAGGTAGGTGCACAATAGCATAGCCTAACCCTCTGTACTTTGGTCTATATTGATGCGGGACATAGACAGCCAGCTGATGACCAATCCATTAGTGCAATGGATGGCTGGAAGCATTTGTCTTTGCCTTTGCAATACCACAGAAGCAATGCATGGTCAATGTACAGCAATGACACACCTGTGTGAACAGCCAGGAGACCCCCCCCCCCCCCCCCATGTTATGTTACATAGTTACATAGTTAGTACGGTCGAAAAAAGACATATGTCCATCAAGTTCAACCAGGGAATTAAGGGGTAGGGGTGTGGCGCGATATTGGGGAAGGGATGAGATTTTATATTTCTTCATAAGCATTAATCTTATTTTGTCAATTAGGAACATTCAGCACCCACCCGCTATCAAGGCAGCTGCCTATCATGTCATGCCCTACCTGCACAGGTGTGCTGGCTACTCAAATGATCCAATTAAGGAGGCCATTTAGTCAGCAGCAGCAGAAGTCCTGTGCCTGGACGCTCCAACAGCGGCCAGACACAAGCAGAAGCAGCAGAAGCAGCAGCAGCAGCACCACCTTTTGTTTTTTGGCTGCAGCAGCAAGGCCCACAGGGCTGGCTAGCTGGCTAGCCAGCAAGCAGGTAGCAATGAAAGTAGGAATCTTTCTTTTTAACCCTGTAAGGGGGTGGTGCACTGTACCCGAAGATACTGCCATATCGGGTCAATGCATAGGGCGACGGAAGCAAGCTTCGAAATCGGCCCCCGTTCTCAAAAATCCATTTAATATATGGTCCCCAGATAGGGGACGTATCAGATATTAAACTGATAAGAACAGATACTACACTTGATCTTAGCCAAAAGGCCGAGAAGCGATAACCGTGAAAGGGGCGGGCCCAACAAGGTCCCCTTCATGGGCACTATCACTGCTTGCTGTCAGGGAGGCTGCCAGACAATTTTCCATGCACACTCTGGGCTGGGGGGCAGTCAACCACCAGTACACACAGCAGAACCTAAACCCATACCATTATTGCTAAGCAGCAAGACAGGGGCCCATTGCACTCCCACGGGGCCTTTTTAAATGCAATCCATAACCCGGATTTGCCAGGAACCCTTCTTACTCCTCCTACTTGCATGTGACACTGGGCTTAGGATCTGCATAGGAAACACACACACAAGCACACACCTACCTTTGTTGCCTGCAGATGCCTCCTTGGCTGTCCCCAAACGGTATCAAACCAACACCCACGGGAAGCTGTAAGCATAGAGGACATGCCTGCACCCCATTGGACTTACCTGTGTGGGTTAAATCCGGGTTATTTGACAACCTATGGCGGTGATGGTTCTGCTCAGGCAGAGCAGTGCTGATGCTCCTCATAAAGCTGTCGCTGCTGTGAAGGTTCTAGGTGACATCACAAATCCCTATGGTTACATACACAACAAAGCTGGGTTGTTGTTGTTTACACTCTGCAAGGCCTGTGGAAGTGAGTGACATCATAGCACTGTAGTTCTGAGGGTTCTAGATGGATGCAACAATCTCCTGTTGCTTCTATGAAGGCCATAATAGACGACATCACCAAACAGCTCCATAGTCACATACACAGCAAAGGAGAGATGTTGTTTACACCTAGTGATGTCAGTGGTATTGAGTGACATCACAGCACAGTGCTAAGGCTCCTGGGCCTGGACACAGCAGCGGCTGCAATATCTCAACGGAGAATACGTTTATATATATGTGTGTGTGTGCGCGTATATATATATATATATATATATATATATATATATATATATATATTCTCCGCCGAAATCACTTTTAAACCCATTTCCACCTTTTTTTCCCTTCTCTTCCTCTTACTTTTTTTTCACGTTTTTTTACGTTTTTCTCCTTTTCGCCTCTTTTCTGGGCGTATTATTCTTCTTTTTCTTCTTTTTTTTCGTCTAATGCATACCCCATCAGTGCAGCAATGCTTATTCAATACCGCCAGCAGATGGAGACACTGGGGGATAATTTTCTAAGGATTTATACTGATTTTTCCTGTCTGAATTTGTCGCACAGAAAGTTGCAGGCCAAATATGTGTGACATTTCTGCGACTTTAGCTTCTAGAGCATTTTTACAACATTATACATAGGTGCTGAATACATAAAAAGCGACTGTTCAGCGACAGACAAGTCGCATCGGCTGAAAGTAGGCCAGAATGTCAGTCCATGTTGGAGCAGGTTTAGATACAGTCTAAAGTATAGATCTCAAAGTCTGTGCACAGAATTTAGCAAGGGCCTCGCACCTTCTGATGCATCAGGTAGGTGCACAATAGCATAGCCTAACCCTCTGTACTTTGGTCTATATTGATGCGGGACATAGACAGCCAGCTGATGACCAATCCATTAGTGCAATGGATGGCTGGAAGCATTTGTCTTTGCCTTTGCAATACCACAGAAGCAATGCATGGTCAATGTACAGCAATGACACACCTGTGTGAACAGCCAGGAGACCCCCCCCCCCCCCCCCATGTTATGTTACATAGTTACATAGTTAGTACGGTCGAAAAAAGACGTCCATCAAGTTCAACCAGGGAATTAAGGGGTAGGGGTGTGGCGCGATATTGGGGAAGGGATGAGATTTTATATTTCTTCATAAGCATTAATCTTATTTTGTCAATTAGGAACATTCAGCACCCACCCGCTATCAAGGCAGCTGCCTATCATGTCATGCCCTACCTGCACAGGTGTGCTGGCTACTCAAATGATCCAATTAAGGAGGCCATTTAGTCAGCAGCAGCAGAAGTCCTGTGCCTGGACGCTCCAACAGCGGCCAGACACAAGCAGAAGCAGCAGAAGCAGCAGCAGCAGCACCACCTTTTGTTTTTTGGCTGCAGCAGCAAGGCCCACAGGGCTGGCTAGCTGGCTAGCCAGCAAGCAGGTAGCAATGAAAGTAGGAATCTTTCTTTTTAACCCTGTAAGGGGGTGGTGCACTGTACCCGAAGATACTGCCATATCGGGTCAATGCATAGGGCGACGGAAGCAAGCTTCGAAATCGGCCCCCGTTCTCAAAAATCCATTTAATATATGGTCCCCAGATAGGGGACGTATCAGATATTAAACTGATAAGAACAGATACTACACTTGATCTTAGCCAAAAGGCCGAGAAGCGATAACCGTGAAAGGGGCGGGCCCAACAAGGTCCCCTTCATGGGCACTATCACTGCTTGCTGTCAGGGAGGCTGCCAGACAATTTTCCATGCACACTCTGGGCTGGGGGGCAGTCAACCACCAGTACACACAGCAGAACCTAAACCCATACCATTATTGCTAAGCAGCAAGACAGGGGCCCATTGCACTCCCACGGGGCCTTTTTAAATGCAATCCATAACCCGGATTTGCCAGGAACCCTTCTTACTCCTCCTACTTGCATGTGACACTGGGCTTAGGATCTGCATAGGAAACACACACACAAGCACACACCTACCTTTGTTGCCTGCAGATGCCTCCTTGGCTGTCCCCAAACGGTATCAAACCAACACCCACGGGAAGCTGTAAGCATAGAGGACATGCCTGCACCCCATTGGACTTACCTGTGTGGGTTAAATCCGGGTTATTTGACAACCTATGGCGGTGATGGTTCTGCTCAGGCAGAGCAGTGCTGATGCTCCTCATAAAGCTGTCGCTGCTGTGAAGGTTCTAGGTGACATCACAAATCCCTATGGTTACATACACAACAAAGCTGGGTTGTTGTTGTTTACACTCTGCAAGGCCTGTGGAAGTGAGTGACATCATAGCACTGTAGTTCTGAGGGTTCTAGATGGATGCAACAATCTCCTGTTGCTTCTATGAAGGCCGTAATAGACGACATCACCAAACAGCTCCATAGTCACATACACAGCAAAGGAGAGATGTTGTTTACACCTAGTGATGTCAGTGGTATTGAGTGACATCACAGCACAGTGCTAAGGCTCCTGGGCCTGGACACAGCAGCGGCTGCAATATCTCAACGGAGAATACGTTTATATATATGTGTGTGTGTGCGCGTATATATATATATATATATATATATATATATATATATACTCCGCCGAAATCACTTTTAAACCCATTTCCACCTTTTTTTCCCTTCTCTTCCTCTTACTTTTTTTTCACGTTTTTTTACGTTTTTCTCCTTTTCGCCTCTTTTCTGGGCGTATTATTCTTCTTTTTCTTCTTTTTTTTCGTCTAATGCATACCCCATCAGTGCAGCAATGCTTATTCAATACCGCCAGCAGATGGAGACACTGGGGGATAATTTTCTAAGGATTTATACTGATTTTTCCTGTCTGAATTTGTCGCACAGAAAGTTGCAGGCCAAATATGTGTGACATTTCTGCGACTTTAGCTTCTAGAGCATTTTTACAACATTATACATAGGTGCTGAATACATAAAAAGCGACTGTTCAGCGACAGACAAGTCGCATCGGCTGAAAGTAGGCCAGAATGTCAGTCCATGTTGGAGCAGGTTTAGATACAGTCTAAAGTATAGATCTCAAAGTCTGTGCACAGAATTTAGCAAGGGCCTCGCACCTTCTGATGCATCAGGTAGGTGCACAATAGCATAGCCTAACCCTCTGTACTTTGGTCTATATTGATGCGGGACATAGACAGCCAGCTGATGACCAATCCATTAGTGCAATGGATGGCTGGAAGCATTTGTCTTTGCCTTTGCAATACCACAGAAGCAATGCATGGTCAATGTACAGCAATGACACACCTGTGTGAACAGCCAGGAGACCCCCCCCCCCCCCCCCATGTTATGTTACATAGTTACATAGTTAGTACGGTCGAAAAAAGACATATGTCCATCAAGTTCAACCAGGGAATTAAGGGGTAGGGGTGTGGCGCGATATTGGGGAAGGGATGAGATTTTATATTTCTTCATAAGCATTAATCTTATTTTGTCAATTAGGAACATTCAGCACCCACCCGCTATCAAGGCAGCTGCCTATCATGTCATGCCCTACCTGCACAGGTGTGCTGGCTACTCAAATGATCCAATTAAGGAGGCCATTTAGTCAGCAGCAGCAGAAGTCCTGTGCCTGGACGCTCCAACAGCGGCCAGACACAAGCAGAAGCAGCAGAAGCAGCAGCAGCAGCACCACCTTTTGTTTTTTGGCTGCAGCAGCAAGGCCCACAGGGCTGGCTAGCTGGCTAGCCAGCAAGCAGGTAGCAATGAAAGTAGGAATCTTTCTTTTTAACCCTGTAAGGGGGTGGTGCACTGTACCCGAAGATACTGCCATATCGGGTCAATGCATAGGGCGACGGAAGCAAGCTTCGAAATCGGCCCCCGTTCTCAAAAATCCATTTAATATATGGTCCCCAGATAGGGGACGTATCAGATATTAAACTGATAAGAACAGATACTACACTTGATCTTAGCCAAAAGGCCGAGAAGCGATAACCGTGAAAGGGGCGGGCCCAACAAGGTCCCCTTCATGGGCACTATCACTGCTTGCTGTCAGGGAGGCTGCCAGACAATTTTCCATGCACACTCTGGGCTGGGGGGCAGTCAACCACCAGTACACACAGCAGAACCTAAACCCATACCATTATTGCTAAGCAGCAAGACAGGGGCCCATTGCACTCCCACGGGGCCTTTTTAAATGCAATCCATAACCCGGATTTGCCAGGAACCCTTCTTACTCCTCCTACTTGCATGTGACACTGGGCTTAGGATCTGCATAGGAAACACACACACAAGCACACACCTACCTTTGTTGCCTGCAGATGCCTCCTTGGCTGTCCCCAAACGGTATCAAACCAACACCCACGGGAAGCTGTAAGCATAGAGGACATGCCTGCACCCCATTGGACTTACCTGTGTGGGTTAAATCCGGGTTATTTGACAACCTATGGCGGTGATGGTTCTGCTCAGGCAGAGCAGTGCTGATGCTCCTCATAAAGCTGTCGCTGCTGTGAAGGTTCTAGGTGACATCACAAATCCCTATGGTTACATACACAACAAAGCTGGGTTGTTGTTGTTTACACTCTGCAAGGCCTGTGGAAGTGAGTGACATCATAGCACTGTAGTTCTGAGGGTTCTAGATGGATGCAACAATCTCCTGTTGCTTCTATGAAGGCCATAATAGACGACATCACCAAACAGCTCCATAGTCACATACACAGCAAAGGAGAGATGTTGTTTACACCTAGTGATGTCAGTGGTATTGAGTGACATCACAGCACAGTGCTAAGGCTCCTGGGCCTGGACACAGCAGCGGCTGCAATATCTCAACGGAGAATACGTTTATATATATGTGTGTGTGTGCGCGTATATATATATATATATATATATATATATATATATATATATATATTTCTCCGCCGAAATCACTTTTAAACCCATTTCCACCTTTTTTTCCCTTCTCTTCCTCTTACTTTTTTTTCACGTTTTTTTACGTTTTTCTCCTTTTCGCCTCTTTTCTGGGCGTATTATTCTTCTTTTTCTTCTTTTTTTTCGTCTAATGCATACCCCATCAGTGCAGCAATGCTTATTCAATACCGCCAGCAGATGGAGACACTGGGGGATAATTTTCTAAGGATTTATACTGATTTTTCCTGTCTGAATTTGTCGCACAGAAAGTTGCAGGCCAAATATGTGTGACATTTCTGCGACTTTAGCTTCTAGAGCATTTTTACAACATTATACATAGGTGCTGAATACATAAAAAGCGACTGTTCAGCGACAGACAAGTCGCATCGGCTGAAAGTAGGCCAGAATGTCAGTCCATGTTGGAGCAGGTTTAGATACAGTCTAAAGTATAGATCTCAAAGTCTGTGCACAGAATTTAGCAAGGGCCTCGCACCTTCTGATGCATCAGGTAGGTGCACAATAGCATAGCCTAACCCTCTGTACTTTGGTCTATATTGATGCGGGACATAGACAGCCAGCTGATGACCAATCCATTAGTGCAATGGATGGCTGGAAGCATTTGTCTTTGCCTTTGCAATACCACAGAAGCAATGCATGGTCAATGTACAGCAATGACACACCTGTGTGAACAGCCAGGAGACCCCCCCCCCCCCCCCATGTTATGTTACATAGTTACATAGTTAGTACGGTCGAAAAAAGACATATGTCCATCAAGTTCAACCAGGGAATTAAGGGGTAGGGGTGTGGCGCGATATTGGGGAAGGGATGAGATTTTATATTTCTTCATAAGCATTAATCTTATTTTGTCAATTAGGAACATTCAGCACCCACCCGCTATCAAGGCAGCTGCCTATCATGTCATGCCCTACCTGCACAGGTGTGCTGGCTACTCAAATGATCCAATTAAGGAGGCCATTTAGTCAGCAGCAGCAGAAGTCCTGTGCCTGGACGCTCCAACAGCGGCCAGACACAAGCAGAAGCAGCAGAAGCAGCACCACCTTTTGTTTTTTGGCTGCAGCAGCAAGGCCCACAGGGCTGGCTAGCTGGCTAGCCAGCAAGCAGGTAGCAATGAAAGTAGGAATCTTTCTTTTTAACCCTGTAAGGGGGTGGTGCACTGTACCCGAAGATACTGCCATATCGGGTCAATGCATAGGGCGACGGAAGCAAGCTTCGAAATCGGCCCCCGTTCTCAAAAATCCATTTAATATATGGTCCCCAGATAGGGGACGTATCAGATATTAAACTGATAAGAACAGATACTACACTTGATCTTAGCCAAAAGGCCGAGAAGCGATAACCGTGAAAGGGGCGGGCCCAACAAGGTCCCCTTCATGGGCACTATCACTGCTTGCTGTCAGGGAGGCTGCCAGACAATTTTCCATGCACACTCTGGGCTGGGGGGCAGTCAACCACCAGTACACACAGCAGAACCTAAACCCATACCATTATTGCTAAGCAGCAAGACAGGGGCCCATTGCACTCCCACGGGGCCTTTTTAAATGCAATCCATAACCCGGATTTGCCAGGAACCCTTCTTACTCCTCCTACTTGCATGTGACACTGGGCTTAGGATCTGCATAGGAAACACACACACAAGCACACACCTACCTTTGTTGCCTGCAGATGCCTCCTTGGCTGTCCCCAAACGGTATCAAACCAACACCCACGGGAAGCTGTAAGCATAGAGGACATGCCTGCACCCCATTGGACTTACCTGTGTGGGTTAAATCCGGGTTATTTGACAACCTATGGCGGTGATGGTTCTGCTCAGGCAGAGCAGTGCTGATGCTCCTCATAAAGCTGTCGCTGCTGTGAAGGTTCTAGGTGACATCACAAATCCCTATGGTTACATACACAACAAAGCTGGGTTGTTGTTGTTTACACTCTGCAAGGCCTGTGGAAGTGAGTGACATCATAGCACTGTAGTTCTGAGGGTTCTAGATGGATGCAACAATCTCCTGTTGCTTCTATGAAGGCCATAATAGACGACATCACCAAACAGCTCCATAGTCACATACACAGCAAAGGAGAGATGTTGTTTACACCTAGTGATGTCAGTGGTATTGAGTGACATCACAGCACAGTGCTAAGGCTCCTGGGCCTGGACACAGCAGCGGCTGCAATATCTCAACGGAGAATACGTTTATATATATGTGTGTGTGTGCGCGTATATATATATATATATATATATATATATATATATATATATATATTTCTCCGCCGAAATCACTTTTAAACCCATTTCCACCTTTTTTTCCCTTCTCTTCCTCTTACTTTTTTTTCACGTTTTTTTACGTTTTTCTCCTTTTCGCCTCTTTTCTGGGCGTATTATTCTTCTTTTTCTTCTTTTTTTTCGTCTAATGCATACCCCATCAGTGCAGCAATGCTTATTCAATACCGCCAGCAGATGGAGACACTGGGGGATAATTTTCTAAGGATTTATACTGATTTTTCCTGTCTGAATTTGTCGCACAGAAAGTTGCAGGCCAAATATGTGTGACATTTCTGCGACTTTAGCTTCTAGAGCATTTTTACAACATTATACATAGGTGCTGAATACATAAAAAGCGACTGTTCAGCGACAGACAAGTCGCATCGGCTGAAAGTAGGCCAGAATGTCAGTCCATGTTGGAGCAGGTTTAGATACAGTCTAAAGTATAGATCTCAAAGTCTGTGCACAGAATTTAGCAAGGGCCTCGCACCTTCTGATGCATCAGGTAGGTGCACAATAGCATAGCCTAACCCTCTGTACTTTGGTCTATATTGATGCGGGACATAGACAGCCAGCTGATGACCAATCCATTAGTGCAATGGATGGCTGGAAGCATTTGTCTTTGCCTTTGCAATACCACAGAAGCAATGCATGGTCAATGTACAGCAATGACACACCTGTGTGAACAGCCAGGAGACCCCCCCCCCCCCCCCCATGTTATGTTACATAGTTACATAGTTAGTACGGTCGAAAAAAGACATATGTCCATCAAGTTCAACCAGGGAATTAAGGGGTAGGGGTGTGGCGCGATATTGGGGAAGGGATGAGATTTTATATTTCTTCATAAGCATTAATCTTATTTTGTCAATTAGGAACATTCAGCACCCACCCGCTATCAAGGCAGCTGCCTATCATGTCATGCCCTACCTGCACAGGTGTGCTGGCTACTCAAATGATCCAATTAAGGAGGCCATTTAGTCAGCAGCAGCAGAAGTCCTGTGCCTGGACGCTCCAACAGCGGCCAGACACAAGCAGAAGCAGCAGAAGCAGCAGCAGCAGCACCACCTTTTGTTTTTTGGCTGCAGCAGCAAGGCCCACAGGGCTGGCTAGCTGGCTAGCCAGCAAGCAGGTAGCAATGAAAGTAGGAATCTTTCTTTTTAACCCTGTAAGGGGGTGGTGCACTGTACCCGAAGATACTGCCATATCGGGTCAATGCATAGGGCGACGGAAGCAAGCTTCGAAATCGGCCCCCGTTCTCAAAAATCCATTTAATATATGGTCCCCAGATAGGGGACGTATCAGATATTAAACTGATAAGAACAGATACTACACTTGATCTTAGCCAAAAGGCCGAGAAGCGATAACCGTGAAAGGGGCGGGCCCAACAAGGTCCCCTTCATGGGCACTATCACTGCTTGCTGTCAGGGAGGCTGCCAGACAATTTTCCATGCACACTCTGGGCTGGGGGGCAGTCAACCACCAGTACACACAGCAGAACCTAAACCCATACCATTATTGCTAAGCAGCAAGACAGGGGCCCATTGCACTCCCACGGGGCCTTTTTAAATGCAATCCATAACCCGGATTTGCCAGGAACCCTTCTTACTCCTCCTACTTGCATGTGACACTGGGCTTAGGATCTGCATAGGAAACACACACACAAGCACACACCTACCTTTGTTGCCTGCAGATGCCTCCTTGGCTGTCCCCAAACGGTATCAAACCAACACCCACGGGAAGCTGTAAGCATAGAGGACATGCCTGCACCCCATTGGACTTACCTGTGTGGGTTAAATCCGGGTTATTTGACAACCTATGGCGGTGATGGTTCTGCTCAGGCAGAGCAGTGCTGATGCTCCTCATAAAGCTGTCGCTGCTGTGAAGGTTCTAGGTGACATCACAAATCCCTATGGTTACATACACAACAAAGCTGGGTTGTTGTTGTTTACACTCTGCAAGGCCTGTGGAAGTGAGTGACATCATAGCACTGTAGTTCTGAGGGTTCTAGATGGATGCAACAATCTCCTGTTGCTTCTATGAAGGCCATAATAGACGACATCACCAAACAGCTCCATAGTCACATACACAGCAAAGGAGAGATGTTGTTTACACCTAGTGATGTCAGTGGTATTGAGTGACATCACAGCACAGTGCTAAGGCTCCTGGGCCTGGACACAGCAGCGGCTGCAATATCTCAACGGAGAATACGTTTATATATATGTGTGTGTGTGCGCGTATATATATATATATATATATATATATATATATATATATATATATTCTCCGCCGAAATCACTTTTAAACCCATTTCCACCTTTTTTTCCCTTCTCTTCCTCTTACTTTTTTTTCACGTTTTTTTACGTTTTTCTCCTTTTCGCCTCTTTTCTGGGCGTATTATTCTTCTTTTTCTTCTTTTTTTTCGTCTAATGCATACCCCATCAGTGCAGCAATGCTTATTCAATACCGCCAGCAGATGGAGACACTGGGGGATAATTTTCTAAGGATTTATACTGATTTTTCCTGTCTGAATTTGTCGCACAGAAAGTTGCAGGCCAAATATGTGTGACATTTCTGCGACTTTAGCTTCTAGAGCATTTTTACAACATTATACATAGGTGCTGAATACATAAAAAGCGACTGTTCAGCGACAGACAAGTCGCATCGGCTGAAAGTAGGCCAGAATGTCAGTCCATGTTGGAGCAGGTTTAGATACAGTCTAAAGTATAGATCTCAAAGTCTGTGCACAGAATTTAGCAAGGGCCTCGCACCTTCTGATGCATCAGGTAGGTGCACAATAGCATAGCCTAACCCTCTGTACTTTGGTCTATATTGATGCGGGACATAGACAGCCAGCTGATGACCAATCCATTAGTGCAATGGATGGCTGGAAGCATTTGTCTTTGCCTTTGCAATACCACAGAAGCAATGCATGGTCAATGTACAGCAATGACACACCTGTGTGAACAGCCAGGAGACCCCCCCCCCCCCCCCCATGTTATGTTACATAGTTACATAGTTAGTACGGTCGAAAAAAGACATATGTCCATCAAGTTCAACCAGGGAATTAAGGGGTAGGGGTGTGGCGCGATATTGGGGAAGGGATGAGATTTTATATTTCTTCATAAGCATTAATCTTATTTTGTCAATTAGGAACATTCAGCACCCACCCGCTATCAAGGCAGCTGCCTATCATGTCATGCCCTACCTGCACAGGTGTGCTGGCTACTCAAATGATCCAATTAAGGAGGCCATTTAGTCAGCAGCAGCAGAAGTCCTGTGCCTGGACGCTCCAACAGCGGCCA